>NW_028274812.1:57182272-57491878 GCF_037043125.1 Eumetopias jubatus | reverse complement strand
TTGAATATAACACTCAGTGCTAGAGATCCTCTTCTATAGTGGCTGCCCCAATTGACATTCCCACCAACAGTGCACAAGGGTTCTCTTTTCACATCATCTCCAATACTTATTTTTTCTTGTCTCTTTGATAAAAGCCATTCTGACAGATGGAAGGTGGTATCTGATTATGGTTTTTACTTGTATTTCCCTAGAGGGTATTATGCTAAAAGAGATAGGTTAGAAAGAGGAGAACAAATACTATACAATTTCACCTATATGAAAAAACTAATGAACAAACAAAATAAAACAGAAATAGACTCAGATACAGAGAACAAACAAAACCTCAGATGCCAGAGGAAAGGCAGGTAGAAGGATGGATTAAATAAGTGAATGGGATTATGAAGTACACACTTCCAGTTATAAAATAAATAAGTCATGGGGATGTTATATACACCTTAGGCAATATAGCCAATAATATTGTAATTACTTTTTATAGGAACATATGGTATTTAGACCTATTGAGGTGATCATTTTGTAATAATACAAAAATATTGAATCACTATGCTATACACCTGAAACTAATAAAATATAGTATACAATTATAAATCAAGTAAAAAATCAATAGATGTATAAAATAAATACTTTGGCAAAATATATAAATAAAAAGAACTTTTTTAAAATTAAGGGTTTATTTCTAAGGTGACTTATCTACAGGGATGAAATCTACAAGCAAATCAGTAGATATAAAAATTCAATTAAGTTTCATGTAACTAAAAAGCTGTTCATTTTTGGGGGCCTTGGTGGCTCAGTCCGTTAAGTGTCTGCCTCTTAATTTCAGCTCAGGTCACAATCTAAGGATCATGAGATCTAGTGCCATGTAGGGCTCCATGCTCAGTGTAGAATCTGCTTGTCCCTCTCCCTCCCCCCCAACTTGTTCTCTAAAATAAATAAATCTTAAAAAAAAGTGTACATTTTGCAATTAATAAAAATAATGAAGAGATAAAAAATATTTCAGGAGTTTCAAAATATCGAGTTATGCTGTTTTCAAGAACCTGGTGGCATATCATTCACTTAGATGAAGTTAAAGAACTCAGTGCAAAAATAAGAGAAAGATTTCAATTTTTCTCATGATTTTTTCTTTCATTTGGAATCCTTTACCAGGTGTCTTACTAAATTGTCTTAAGTACAACAATTAGAATCAATCTGGGGTTTTTTTGAAGATTAAAAAGGTCAAAGTAGAAAGATCATTTGGAATTATAAATATGGCTTATTAGACTACCCAGTTTTTTGTCTTTTATTTTAAAGAAGTTATCTTAAATTAGAAAAAGTTTTAATAACATTGAAGGAAAACATCAAACACATATTGGATATTTTGTCTTTTATGTAAGCTAACAGATCTTCATCTGCTAATGAATTTCTTATTATTTTCCCTTTTCTTTGAATATTTATTCCACTCATAGTTTAGGAACTCATTTATTTTAGTTAATTTCTATTTTTACTAAACCCTTCCTAGATACCAGTAAAGTCACTAAGCTTCAAAATATATCAATTCATGCCTTTTTCTGCTTTCTATTTGTATTTATTTATTTATTTGTTTATTTTTGAGAGAGAGAGAAAGAGGGAAAGAGAGAATCTTAAGCAGGCTCCACACTGGGCCCTCTCACAACCCTAAGGTCATGACCTGAGCTGAAATCAAGAGATGGACGCAAAACAAACTGAGCCACCCAGGCAGGTGCTCCTTTTACTGCTTTTTACTATCAAGTCTCAATTTGGCCTGCCATTACTATATCATCAGTCTTAGATTTATATTACTCTAAAATATCAATTTTTAGTCAAATGGATACACTGGCTTTCCCCAAAATAGCTTTATTGTTTTAGCTTCTCGATTTTAAGACAAACCAATCCAATCCTATTTCCTCCAACAATATCCTGTGTTCCTATGTATTCTAGAACAAAACTCACTCCTCCCAGAAAGGCAAATCTCTGGCTTCATGTTTTCTCTGAAAGTAACCAAGAGTAAGAAGTTCAGAAAAAAGAAACTATTCAATGAAATCAGAGAACACCTATAGATGATCTATACATGAAATCTATGTATGAATGAAGATCTGATAAAAGCAGGCCAAAATTGGGGCACCTGGGTGGCTCAGTCATAAAGCGTCTGCCTTTGGCTCAAGTCATGATCCAGGGTCCTGGGATGGAGTCCAGCATTGGGCTCCCTATTCACCCGGAAGCCTGCTTCTCCCTCTCCCACTCCCCCTGCTTGTGTTCTTTAAAAAAAAAAAAAAATCAGACCAAAATTGACCAGAGTGAAGCAGAAAGCTGGAAGCTATAGATCACAGGCAACACCAGCCAAACACAGAACTTTCCAAATCAAGGGCCACATACTGAGAGGAAATATCAACAGTCTCTTATTTAGGACATGGATTAGCTGGGATGCTTCTTAGAACCTCACTAACATCACAGGATATGGAGATAGAAAGGGTGATAGGTACTTAGGTGATAGGTAAAGGGAGATAGATAGGTGATGGAGATTAAGGACACTTGTGGTGAGCACTGGGTGTTGTATGTAAGTGACAAATCACTAAATTCTACTCCTGGAACTAATACTACACCTTATGTTAACTAACTGGACTTTAAATAAAAACTTGAAAAAAAAACAAAAGGAAGGAAGAGAGAGAGAAAAAAAAGAAAGAAAGAAAGAAAGAAAGAAAGAAAGAAAGAAAGAAAGAAAGAAGAAGAAGAAAGAAAAAGAGAAAGAAAGAAAGAAAGAGAAAGAAAGAAAGAAAGAAAGAAAGAAAGAAAGAAAGAAAGAAAGAAAGAAAGAAAGAAAGAAGAAAGAAAGAAAGAAAGAAAGGAAGGAAAGAAAGAAAGGAAGGAAGGAAGAAAGGAAGGAAAGGAAGGAAGGAAGGAAGGAAGGAAGGAAGGAAGAAGGAAGAAAAAGAAAAGAAAGAAAGAAAGAAAGAAAAGAAAGAAAGAAAGAAAGAAAGAAAAGAGAAATAAAAAGAAAGAAAGAAAAAAGAAGAAAAAAAAAGAAGAAAGAAAGAAAGAAGAAAGAAAGAAATAGAAAAAGAAGGAGCCTTAACAAAAAAGTTTACAGAAGCATTATCTTTGCTAGGGGCAATTTGCAAGGTGGCAGTTACACAGCCTCAAATATTTACCAAGGTAAGCAAAGTAAGAGGTGATGTCCGTCCCACCACAAATCCTCTTACAAAAGTCTGTATCATGAAGGGTCTTCTATGGAGTAAATCTATGAAATTTTGAAAGCCCAGAATTCTTGTCATGCCCCATTCTCTTTTCTACCTGGAACATATTTAAGAAAAAACAATCTCTACACTAAAATAAAAGTACTAATTAAAAAGGACCTTAAAAACGAAAATATTGAAATTTTAAAAGTGCAAAAGAGTAAAACAAAATAGGCAAAATGGGAAAATTTGAAATAGATTACATGAAAATTGTGAAAAAAGGATGACATTTCCATGGATCCAAGTAAATAAAACTAGTTTTTTTGGAGTTAAGAGCAAAAGAAGTATAATATTAATTAAAAACATTCAAAATAAAAAGATGAGCTAAAGAAGATAAAGCATGAAAATTTGAGCCTTGAGAACATGTATAAAAGAAAAATAAGACCACCCATGGAAAAAAGTCTATATTACAACAAAGAATAAAAAGAGACACTGTTGAGGAATTATATCCAGGAAATACAAGAGAGTCTTGAGAAAATTGAGCAAATTAAAATTTAAAAGTTAATTAGGGTGCCAGGGTGGCTCCATCAGTTAAGCGTCTGCTTTCGGCTCAGATCATGATCTCAGGGTCCTGGGATTGAGTCCTGCATCAGACTGCTCAGCGGGGAGTCTGCTTCTCCCTCTCCCTCTCCCTCTGTGCACCCTCTCTTTCTCTCTCTCTCTCTCAAATAAATAAATAAAATCTTAAAACAAAAACAAAAAAAAATAGATTTAAAAGTTAAAGATATTTAAACATAACTCTCAGGAGTGCCTGGGTGGCTCAGTCAGTTAAGCGTCTGCCTTCAGCCCAGGTCATGATCCCAGGGTCCTGGGATCCAGTCCTGATTCAGGCTCCCTGTTTAGCAGGGAGCCTGCTTCTCCTGCTGCCCCTACCCCTGCTTGTGCTCATTCTATCCCAAATAAATAAATAAAATCTTTAAAAAAATGTAAAAATAAATATAACTACCGGTAAATGAGGAAATATAAAACTGTGAGAGGAGACACACTATAAAGGTAATGGTGTTACTGAAACATAATGGAGTAAATGGAATGAAAAAAGTATTTTAAATATTTAAATTTATTGTACTGGATCTTTAAAGATACAGACTATGGTCACAATACACTCTATAAATGTCATAATGGAATGTGAAGAAAATATAAGGATGTTTTCATACACACAAATATGTTTTGGGTTCAGCATTACCTATTAATTTTAGGGCAAATGAAACCAATCTCCTTGCCTCTGTTTCTTAATAAGAGCAAGCAAGATTGCTTAGAATTTATAATTTAAAAATTAATTTAGTACTTCATCTGTCTTACCTATTAGAATAATTTTCTAATATTTTCATATGAATCTTGTATGGTCAGAAAATAGCTATCAAATGACATTCTTAAATCTGAGGTTAATGACGCTTTAGTAATTCCTATATAGGTATTGATTTTCAAATAAACTGAGAAAGATCATTATTTATTTATCATGTGAGAATATCATAGTATCTGCCTTCTGATCAAACTGGAAAGTAAGCTAAATTTAAAGTATCACTAATATTTTTTAATACACAAAATTTATTTTGGTTTTCACTGTGGAGAGATAAATTTCTCAAATGCCTTTATAATATGAGCGTGGATTAATGTTGGTCTGATAACCATCCACATTGAAATATCTGAACCCTGTGCTATTAAATGTGTGCATTACTACCTTTGTAATGTGGATGCCCTCTTCCAAGCTTAAACCAGGTCTCATAAGATTATGTCATAAAAACAGTCACTCTACACTCATCATTTATGAGTGGACTTTAGATTTTTCCCTATGCTATGGCTGCCGTGACTTAAAATGCCCTTGCCCAAAGTAAAACTAGGCCTGTCAGATCAGTTTATAAAAGTATTACTTGAAAGCCACATAGACGTTATCTGTCTTGAATTAATTACCCACATACAAACACACTTTATCTACATTCAGACCAGAATGTTTCTGGTTTGAATAGTGCCCTTCTGACTGGCTTGCATTGATTCACACTAGTTTACCAAAAATAACTGAATCATTTTGCCCTCTTTTTCTCTTTCTTACTAACAAGATTCTTTTTTCTTGCTTGACAGTATAAATGCCATTTATTTCAGAGTCATTATTAACGATTAAGAAAAGCAGCCAGATAAAACATACTTATCTTTTAAAAATGAAAATATGATATTCAAGTATGCTATCATTCAGGAACATGCAAATGAACACAAAAATGATATGCCATTTACCCATCTCATTTTTCACAAACAAGGGTGTGGTGAAATAAGTACTCCCATATTTTATTGTTGAGAATGAACATTAACGTCATGTTTAGGAGAACAACCAAGATACATCTATCAAAATTTTAATGTGTATAATCACTGAGCCAGCATTTCCAATTTCAGGATCTTATCCCACAAAAATGATCACATGTTAACAGAGAGAAAATTGTTTATAAATAGTTCATTGGAACATTGCTTATCATAGCAAAACGAAATTGAAATAATTTTTATAGAGTTGTTTACAAAAATAATCATTGTCTGTATTGCATCCATCATTTATAATATAAACATGGATATAATATTCCACTCTAAGGAAATGTAAGTAGCCATTAAAAAGAATGAAGTTTACAGATGATAAAGATCTCTAAGAGAACTTAATATACAAAGTAATTTTAAGAATATGTGTAGTATTACTTCTGGGGATAGGAATAAATTGGTGATTTTTTTGTTTTTTGTAGATGGACTTGTGTTTTATTCCATATTCATCCATACAGTTTTAGAATTTTCACAATGAATAAATATGAATCTAAAATTTTAGTAAAACAACTAAAAATATAATAAAGGTTTATTTAATACCACATTGGATTCCCTAACATAGATTCTACATTTATAAAAGAGGATGCTTTTGAAAATATTTTAATGAATGTTTCAGCACTAATGTTTTTAAATGTTTAATTTTTCTGCATGGGAAAGCCAAAATTTCAACTAACACTGTACATTGGGGTAGTAGAGATAAATGGCATGTCTTAATACACATATATGTTCTTGTGTTCCTATGAGAAATTACATGGAAAAACAACTCAATTAATTCTTTGCCATTTTAAATATAATTATTAAATATAATTATTTGCTCTGAATAATAAAAATATTAAAGTGTTTTATGAAAATTAATGTGTTTTATTTATTTTTTACCCATGGTAGAATAACATTGTATCTATCTATCTATCTATCTATCTATCTATCTATCTATCTATATAATGGTTTTAAAATCTCTCATCTTTCAAAATCTCTGAAACAATTTTGAAATATGAAAAATTCTATCTACACATCTTTCTATATCTATACATAAAATTGGGGCCCCTGGGTGGCTCAGTCAGTTAAGCCTTTCCCTTCAGTTCAGGTCATGACCCCAGGGTCCTGGGATCAGTCCTGGGATTGGTCCTGGAATCAAGCCCCTTGTCAGGCTCCCTACTTAGCGGGGAGTCCGCTTCTCCCTCTCCTTCTGCCCTCCCCCCCAAATTTTGCATGCTCTCTCTCTCTCAAGTGAATAGATAAAATAGATAAAACAAAATATATAAATGTATAGATATATACATATATATGCACATATATTTATACGTATATATGCATATATTGTATATATGTATATATAAAATTGTAAGCCTTCCTATCTCTTCAATAAATATATAACATCTTGGTTGAATTTGAGTTCCAGATGAATGTCTGCTCTGCAAACATTCATATAAACCTATTTTTTCTTAATGACAAATGTAATAATGAAGTATCCTAAACAAATCAGTATAAATAATTTTACCTTTGCTCATATTTACTAGTGCTAACACTAAATTAACTGAAGTAAATAAAACTATTGTCCCAGAACAGTAAGAATTACACCTGCATATCCAATTTATTGAGTGTAACTTAGAATTATTTTTAAGGTAGAGCATTAGAGGGGTTATAAGATGAAGGCCTTTATTCCCCAAATGCAGATTAATTTCTAACCATTTTCTCTTTTCATTTCAAGCTTTGTCACTGGACTAAAACATGTGGCCCCTTATTCATTTTTCAAAATATTATGATTTCACAATTGCCAGCAAGATAAATTAATTCTCTATAGTTTTCTCTTCTTTCTTCAAAAGATGCATTATTAAAGAACTTTTGCCACTACAGCTTATTGCACTCAATGTTCCAATTGGTCTGACAATATGTTAACACACATAGAGACTCAGTACATTTTGGAGAAAATAATTAGAATAAAGAAAGTAGTATAAATGTTATCAGTTCTGACCTACCTTCTACTTTGTCAGTCATTTCTGGCAAAGTAAAACACATCCAAATAGCTACAGATTTATTCACAAGCATCTCTGATACATTATTATTAAAACTATTCTATAATACTTCTATAAGAGCCATGCTTGGTTTAGGATAATATCTTACGTTTTTGATTTCTTATAAATCAATATTTTATCAATATATGCTCACATCAATTTATTTTTATATTTTTGCTAGAGTTTAGTTCTCATATACACCATAATTCTACAAGTTACACATACCATTTAAAGCAACAAAGATGCCAAAATACTTTTTAAGTTTTTAAATTTTATTTTTCTGTATCCAAAATTATTCAAATGGCCTTTCTCTTCTATTATCTTTTTTCTCTCCCTTCTCCCTAATATTATTCTGACTCATGTTGTTCACCTTTCTTCACTATTCTACACTTCTATGAAATGCTCATGTTTCTTTTTGATGTATCACTATTTCCATGACTGCAAGAGAAGGAGACTGTGCTCCAAGTGAGGAAGTCCATGCATGTGACAGAGAGTGAGTCATATGACCAGAAGAGATGAATCTGAACACTATGCCCAATATAAGCCTTCCCTCTATTTTAACTCTACCCTACTCTTCACGATTGTGCCTGCACATAACGGAAAGAGCTGCTCTGTTCAGCCTTTCCCAGAAAGAAATTCTGTTTAGATAAAGTTTTTTGGATAAGGGCAGAATGTTGAGTGTGGGAGTATGACTGTTATTAGAGCATATTGGAGTCTGAAATCAAAGACCATAAACAGTAGCAGCACGAGGATAAATCTAGTAAAAAGTAGCACAACTAGGGTAAGTACTCCTGAATATGGGAGCAAGACATAATGCTTTTTAACTTTCACTCCAAAATGGCCTAGTTGATCTGGGATGAGGGTGGGAGTTGGAATTACTGAAAGCATTATATAGACCTCAATGGAGACTGCAGTTCAAACATTTAAAAAGGAATTCACTTCATATCTTAGCATAATGTTTTTGGCTGAGCTTCTTTCTTGTTGAAAATTATCTTCTAGGTTACCTGTTAATCACACACAGAAATATCATCTACGATGGATACAACTTTTATGGATGTTAAGATTTATATACCTGGGCATGCAAAAAGATTTTTAAAGAGCATACAATTATATAAAAACAAAATAACAACTAAACACAGAATTGATAGTGAACAACATAAATGTTGTTTCAACTTTCGACCAAACTAAATGTATTCCACAATGCAACTTTTCCTTAGCCAGATCCAAAAAACCCCTCAACAGGCAGAAAAATGTGCTATGGTGAAATAGTGGTGGATCAACAGATAGCTGTAAAAGTATTAACATACAGCAATAAAATGTTTTATATTTGCAAATTTTCCAAAATCATACAACCATAGACCACATACCAGTGTCCATCTCAAGACCTTAGGGTGTCCCATGTAAGTGAGGAGCACTAAATCTTCAACTTCATTAGATGCATGGTGAATTTGAATTAATGATCATATATCTTTCATGTATTTTCTTTTTTTAAGTTTTTTGAAGTTTTTATTTAAATTCTAGTTTTCACATATTTTCTTGAATTCCCTTTTGTTCAAAGTTGCTTATGGACGCATGTGTGACAAAGTTTATGTATAAGGTTTGTTTCTTTATCAGAAACTCTTACAGTCAACTATGAAACTAGACAAAATAGTTGTGAATAGAAATTCACAAAATTATAAAAGCAAATAACCAAAAGATATAACTTCACTCTCTAAAAAATAAGTATTAATAAAATTCATGTCATGAAAGTGGGACAGGCTTATGAAAAACATGGCAGTAACAAAAAAATGGCCTTAATAAAGATGTGCTATGTCACAAGATAATTGATGTTAGTATAAAATGGTGCCACCTTTCTAATGGGGAATCTGTCTGTATATAAGAGCTTTCAATTGTTTATGCACTTTAATATGCCAATAATATCTTTAATAATTTATCTTAAAGAAATAGTCTGAGATGAATACAGATACTTTGATACTAACTTATCCATTTGCAACTAACTGCAAAATACTAAATGTGACATCATAATAGAATTATCTGATTTTTATACATATATCCACATAATAAAGTAGTTATTGAAATTTATGTTTGAAAATAATTTATACCACAATATTATCTGAAATAAAAGTGTGCATCTAACAGATAAAGTGTACATAAATAAAGAGGATCAAGTGTACACTTATTGTGATGAGCACTGAGTAATGAATGGGATTGTTGAATCATATCTTATACCTGAAACTAATATAACACTGGTATTGGTAGATATTATAAATATGCTATTAACCTATATCTAACACTGCATGTTAATTATATTTCCTTCAAAAATATACATACAATATCATCTAATTTTGTCATCTACGTAAGTGACAGATCAATATTTAAACAAAAAACAGCTTCAAAAAGTTTTCCCAAAATATTAGCAGTAGATAATTAAATTTACATGCTTTTACATATTCATGTAAATTTATAAATGCAGATTATATTGTTAAAGTATCATTACAACTTTCATAATTTATGAAGTTTTCCAAAATGGACTCTAAGTAAGTGCATTCTTTAGGATATCTTATTTATTGTTTTGCTATCAGTTATTTGTTAAATGTATAGTTTAATCCAATATATTTCAAAATTTTTTCAAAACATTTAAAATGTGACATTTTAACATTCTTCTGTTTTATTTTATTTAGTTAACTGTGTGTAATAATAATAGTAAGCATTTTGAGCAATTTCTAGTGCACTACACATTTTACCTAATTCAGATACTTTACACATTTCACATTTGCTTAACAATGCCAATCCCAATTTACATATGATAGAGTTGAGGTTCTGAAAGATTAAGTAATCTGTCCAAGATGAAGTAGCTAGTAGGAGCAGCATCAAGGTTTTAATCCCAGCTATTTTTGTTCCCAATTTATGTGCTTCCTCCATGATTTCACACTGCCTCACAAGGTATTGGTAAAGATAGAGAGGGACTTATCATTAATGTTTATATGTGAGATTTCTTATGATCAGGGAGCTTATGAGAATGAATTGACACAAAATGTCAATTTTTCTTATAGCTAATTTGGTATCTTTTGACAACATTTATTTGCTTGTTTCAATATGCAAAACATGTAACTGACAACTTTGGACCAAATAAATATTGTAGGTATTATGGATACACTACTAACACATTACAGGTCATTATCTTTTTAGAGATGCAGGTAATTTGGTGAGGGACAGACAGCTGGTGGAATCTAATACGCACCAGCTTATATACAGTCTATTTGCTTTGGCACAACAGTTTTGATATTAATTTTAATGTTAAACTTAACCTGTTTTCATGTTTCAAACTTTGCTTAGAAATGATTTTACATTTTATTTTATAAAATTATTTGAAATTTTACATACTGAATTTATTTCAATTTTATAGTTATTTCTGCACATTTGTCCAAAGACCTTCAAAAACTGTCATGTTTACAATGAATAAATGGATAAAAATAGGGTGATTTTTTTTCTGAGGCACCTAGTTTAGACTTAGTGAAGCTTAGCTCAGATCGAATTACATGCTAAAACGGAATTCATGTATACAAATTATGTACAGTACCACAATTAACTTAGAATAGATGCTCATTACCTTGCTCTTTTGTTCCACTTTTGTTCGCATGTCAAAAAAATCAAATATAAATGCAATTATTTTCCAGGAGGAAATAAATGTCAGTAACTCAATATTCAAAACAGCAACAATCACAATGCTGGATGACCAAAGCGATAACTTTGTGAAGATAACTGGCAAGCAATTAACCTTGAAGCCAGATCATCAGATCATTCAAAGAAATCTTAGATCAATGGAGGAGAGTTGCGATATAACTTTACAAAGTAAATAAAAAATATAAAAAACACTCCTCCTCAGATGGCCATATGATCTTGTTAACCTCTAGTCAGCCTACTCAATTTGGTGGTAAACTACATAGCAGCAAAGAATCTTCACCAAGTTAAAAATGTGTTTAAAATCTACTCTCCTAAATCTATGTTCAGAGTTTCTGTACTTTTCCATTGGTCATATTAGGTCTTTATCTGTATCTAGAAAAAGAAGATCAATTCCTTCTTAGGATATATGCCATTATTGTGTCTCTCAGGCTTCAACTGAAGAGAGGGACTAAACTCTATAATAAAACATTGTAATGGAGGTCAAAACTTTCATAAGCGGCTGAATCCAGTTTTTGAAATTAAGGTTTTATTTGTAATTATTACAGAAATTACAAAATAAACATGTATGCACACACATAGAAGTTCATTATAACGCTCCTCTAGGCAGTTAACCAAAACAGCCACTAGAAGCAAAACATCAAATTATTTTATGGACATTTAGCAGTGGTTTTGTATAAAAAGTTATATCAGATCTATGAAAGTTTAGAATAGAAGGGGAACTTCAGGATTTCTAGAATTCAACCCTATTATTTCACAACTTAAAAAATAAAAGCAACACACACACATAAACACACAAATATTCACACACACAACACTTGTGAGCATTCATTGCTTCTGAAGTTGTGTTCTGAAGTTGGCAAACTAAGGATAACACAAATGTAGGATGGAAACAATGGTTCCCTCTATATTCTTCATCAAGATACCTTTTCTCCTATGCATAACAAATATATACTAAATTTCATATCTTGGGAATCTAGTATTTTCTTAAAACACACACACACACACACACACACACACACGTCTCAAAACAGGAAAAAGTATGCGGAATGAAACCTCATTTTGGAAGTCATGACAAATCTATAATCTCTACAAAATTGCACTTATTGGAATATTTTAACTTAATAAATGTGACTTGAACTTCAAATATTAATATTCTTTTTAGAATAAATATTATTACTTTCCTCCACCTTCTCTTTTCCCATTTCCACCTTATAATAGAAACTACGGAAAGTAACTAACTATTGTAGGTGACTACCAACCCGGTGTCATTTCAGGATTCTATTAGCTGGTGCAAAAGGATGATCTTGAGTAAATGTTTCTAAATGTTTCTAACAATCCCAGCCAGGGTCAGAGTAGAGAAAAGGGGGCACAGGAGTCTGGAACAAGTCAGAGTGCACGGACTCCACCTTGGAGATAGTCAGGTTGGTACAAATACTGCAAGTTCCTCTTTATTGTGATTCTTCCCCATTTACCTGAAAGACTGAGTTGGATCATATCTGCAGTCACTTGCCCTTTGCATACTGAGGTTATAGTTATATAGTTACAGAGATTTCAATAGTGCTCACGAGTGTTTGAAGAGTTAAGAAGCTGGCTGATGAATCTGCCAATCTTCCTTTAGAATTGTGTGTACTGTAGCTTGTTTTTCCTTGAGATAGGTCGTAAAAATATACTAGATTATATGAAAGTTAAAGGCCTAGGAATTAAAGTCACAAATAGTCTTGTCAAAGACTATTTAGGTTAGCCAAAATTAGCCTAATTAGATTTGCCAAAAACTGATGATTATGTTATTCATAAAAGGAGACTTGCTGGCATGATTATGTCTGAGCAGTGGCATCTTTACCTTTCATAATTATGTTTTTGGATATTTGTGAAACAGTTTACATTTTGATTAATTTTCTCATATAAAATGATTTTATCCATAGATGTATATTTTCCACTGTCAAATATTGCTTAAGTGTTATACATTTATTAATACATATAAAATGAAAGGTTGAAGGGGTTTACTTTTGAACACTTATATATTGTAATCTGGTGTCACTGTTATACAAAGACTTGAAATTTCATGTTTTTAGATATGTTCAAAGATCCATGGTTCTTTAAATTGAAATATTAAATAAATTAATGGTTAATTGGTATGATCTCCATGCTGGACATTTTCTTTATGTAATGAGAATGACCTCCAGATATTGTAAGACTAGGTAAGTCTGTACCAATGATTTCCATTCTAGCTTAAGAACTATTTCTAAACCTCTGCTTTCACATCTTTATTTACAAATTAAAAGTAACAATACTTCTAAAGTGATAAGGATATGTGAAATATATACACATATACAGTATTATTAAAGTGTGATATGGAAACAAGCATACTTTACTTAAAAAATAAATTTTCTTTAAAAATGTATAACATGAGATGTTTGTTGAAACTGCATATCAATTTCTGCTTACCACCCTTCAATAAACTGAAACGAATAAAATCCAGATACACAACATAACATGAAATATTTTTCATAGTGTTAAAACAAATTGAGGTCAGCAATACCACTACTACAAAGATCTAGCTATGATCATATTATATGTCATGGCTGATACATTCCAACATGGAAGAGACTTGGAAGTTATGTAGTCAAGATGAACAGTGAGTAAGGCAATATTGCCACTCTCCTGGGCTACCGCAGAAGAGAATATGACACTATTTCAAATAGAATATTCAAATAAATTATATTTAATCTAGAGCATTTCAGAATAAATTTCTCTCAAAAAGTTGAGGTTATTTCTTAATAATGTTACCCTGAAGACTTGAACGCTATCAGTTACATTCAGTGGCTTTACCCTTCTTAAATCTTATGATGAACTACTGTACTTGTTGTACTACAGACTTATGTTTTTGTCTGGGAATTCACAGACACTATACCATGAGATTCCATGAATAAATATTTGTCAATCTGAACCTTTACAGATGGTTATTAAAAAGAGGTGATGTTTTGCCGTGCATAATGGATATATTCAAGAAGTCTGGTTAAGGAACTATTTTGATATAGTAATAGAGAGTAGACAGATCACCATGACTTCAAGTAGTTAGTATTAAAATTGAAACATTAAACTAGATTGCAGTCTCCTCTACTTTCATTTTTATGCCACTGAAAAAATAATTTAGTTAAGAGACATTGCAGTAAATGTAACAGTTAAGTGATTGGCCATATTTTTGGGTTTTAATACTGAATGTACCTATCTTATCATTATGAAATAAAATAAATTTATGATGTAGTTTTGTTAATTCTTTTATGAGTTTGTATACTTCTATAGCTTTCAGCTTTCATAAATAATTTCATAAATAAAGCACATAATATATATCTTTGGTAATATTATCAATATAAATGATGGTAAAATCTGGGACATGGGGCAATTTCATTACTGCACTGGCATAATCCCACTGGCTACATCCAAATTCAGGAGATGACAGCAAAGTAAGCACTGACATATAAAGATCACCCTTGGGGGTATTTAGAAGAAAATCTATCATCTATAAACCTAAAGTGATAACAGCCATTAACTATAAGGGACATGGATGCATTCCTTGTCAGTTTTCCAAAAGAGAAAATGCGTTTACTGAAAAGATAAATTTTGTAACTGTCAGGTAAAGAAGACAGTCTTATCAGTGACAAAATTAGTCACAAAAATGTACTAAACGATTATTGTTTTAGGATGGTCTGAAGGAATACTGGATATTTTTGTCTAAAATGAATTTAGGTGTTATTTACTTTGCTTCAACAGCAAGTAAACATGTCTAAAAAATGAAACAAAAATATCTCAAAACCAATGGCAATTTTTAATATTCAAAACAAAAACCATATATGTACGTGGACATGCTTGAAAAAAACAGGTTAATGACCGAAACCCATTCTGCAAACAAACGCTGTTTCAGTTTTACAGATCTGACTGACATTTAGTCTAGTCACACTTTCTAACTTCTCTAGTTTTTAAGAACTATCTTAGCTGTAAGTTGGCCTATTATTATTTCTTAGTGTTTCCACCTATGTGAAGTCATGATGGTTCCTTTCAGCATATCCTTAAAAGAATTTATTCTGCCTGCTAGCCCCAGGGCCATTGCACATCTGTTCAGCACCTGCAGCTGCTGGGCATCTTGCTGTCATCCACCCTATATGCATCTAGTGAAGCAGAGTTGTGTTGTGACAGGAATCACTTAGCATAGGCATCTAGTGAAGCAGGGTTGTGTTGTGTGACAGGAATCACTTAGCATTGGGATTAAATACTGGATGTGGGTCAATCTGTCACCTTCTGGGAAAACACAAAGACATATTAATGATCACACAGTTTTACCTTCTGCTGTTCTTAATTAAGACTTCGTAAAATAAAAGCGTTCATCATAAACGTCCTGGATGCACTGAAACACAGTATTATGTTGTGCACACTAGCCTTTGGAACCTGATACTTAGAGATGGAAACAATGTATTATTCAGCTGGCATAAGTGAGATTCATAGTCACTGTATTAACAGACTTGGAGAACCATAAGAAAAACATCAGTTATGTAGGCAAGTAGGTGTCTAACAACTGCGTGCTCTATAAACTATACTTTGGAAATGTGCATTTATACTGAGCATTATATATACACTTTACTGTATGATCTGAAAAAGATTCACCTTAATCTACCTTATTCTACTTTGGAAGAGATGACATACAATATAGAGATTATAATGTTATTTTTCCTCATGGGAATTATCAAATATAGAAATTTTAAATTTTGATTATGGAAATATCAAATTGGAAATTTGGAAATTTTATTATGAAAAAATCAAATATGGAAAATTCTAGGAACTGTTAATCAGTCTAACTGGACTTAAGAAAAAAGAGAAAGTGACATATTGGGAGATGGGGTTAAAGAGAGGGAGGTCAAACCAAACAGAGGCTTGAAGGTCACAAGCAGTATCATCTTTAGCCAAAATTAAATGGTCAGCTTTTCATTTGTATAATCTTGTCGTGAGAGGATGACATAATCAGATTTAGATAACAAAAATATTCTGATAGCAATGTAGCGAATAAATTAGAAGAATGCAAGACTGCACGTGAACAGATCAATTAGGACTGCAGTGTGAGAGACCAGAGAAGACATTATGATCACTTGGAATACAGTGGTGGGATATAAATAAATGGAAAATATATGAATCTGAGAGGTACCTAGGATGCTGATATCATAGGATTTGGTGAAGGACTGCATAATGCTGTGGGGGAAAAAAATGAATGCTATTATGGACCCCTTTGATGTTTCTAGTTTGATAACTACTGGAAGAATTGTGCACTACAGGGAACACTGGAAAAAATTAATTATAGGGGTGGGTGGAATATGGTAATAAAGATTTGTTTAAAACAAACAAAGAATGAAATACTTTTAGCTATCCAGAGGGATCTGGGAAGGGTGAATTTCATCCTCAATGTTAACTGTGAGTAAATTCTAGGAAAGTAGTCATCAGAGGTTTAGGCAATTATCTCCTAAAAACTGTATGGTGTAAGGAGAGAGGCGGACCTAAGATGAAACCACAATTAACCACAAATTTAAAAGCTGGATGGGGAATAATAATAAACCACCAAAGGAGATACAGAAGGTATGGGCAGAAAGGTAGGCATTGCATTAAAAGACAATTGTTTCACAAAAGATTTATATAAAAAAAAGACACGTTAACAGTGATAGTGTCACTGAAAGTACTGAATGGTGCTGAAAAATCAAGAGAACAAAATTTATGCAAAGTGGAAGGTACTGGGAAATGAGCATGAGATACTTCTGCGGAGTAAGTTGAGATAAAGCCAAAAGTAAAAGAAGTGAAAGAAAACTAAGAAAATGAGAAATTTGGCTGTCAATGATAGGAGAAAATGAGAGGGATAACCGGAGGAGTGTAAGAGGCTCCGAGAGGGATTATTTTGTTGTAGTTTAAACATTCTTTACAGCTAAGGTAAATGATTTGATTGAGAAGAAGAGCTTGGATATAAATAAAAATAATGAGAGAGAGAGAGAGAGAGAGAGAGAAGCATTACAGCTAGTTTCCTGAAGGATAGTGATAAACACATAAGACAAATTTCAGCGCAGATTAAGAACAAATAAAGCAATGTCTATTCTTTACCTATAATATAACCAGGAGAAGAATAGAGTGGATTAAAATTATATATGGATATAGAAATACATTCCTAGTTCCGCTCTGGCCAGGTCCAGAGCCTAGTAAAACGTTAGGTAGAAGCTGCACAAAAAAAGAGAGGAGGTGATGGGTAGCCCCCAAGGTGAGAACACAGATAAGAAAACCTCCAGACAAATGGAAGAGGGAGAGGGAGAGGGAAGGGGAGGGAGAGAGAGAGTTCTGACTAGATAGTAACAGAGGTTAAAGCTAAAGCTAGGTGAAGAATGTAGGTATGATCATTGTACTGTTCTTTAAACATTGCTATAGTTTGAAAATTTGCAAAACATGAAAAGTAATTTTGCAACAATGCTTTATATATGTTGCATTTTAAATTTTATGATAATATAGTGTTTTACTATTAAATCAATGATCTTTCTCTCCTCATAAACATAATGACCAAAATAACCTGTGAGTATATTCCCATACTTCTACATGCTAATTGTTTTATGACAAATAATATTAATACGATTGTAACTTCAAAAGGCTTGTGACAGTTTAGACAGAGTATATATTCAAGTCCTCTAACAAATATGTATATATTCAAGTTTTGTATATACCACACACACATACAGAACATAGAAATTCAAACAGCATACATAAAGTTTCACCATTACCCATCCCCCATCTAACCATAACGAAAAGTGCATACCCCTACACAATACACTTCGAACTACCGGGCCAGGAAAAGAGCTACAGATTCTGGAGCAAAGCACTGGAACAGAAGACTTAACTCCTGCACACCTGCTCGTTTCTATCTATACTAGTCAGAAGACACAATCTTGAATGTTCTCTCTTAATAACACATATTGGAAAAGAATAAAAATGACTGAGGATCCTTAACTTTTACTTCTTCTGAGTGAGGAGGAATTCTATAAATGACTATTGAGGAGAAACAGGAAAATATGACTATTGGTGAAAACCCTATTGCTCAAATGGTAGTAAAAGAATTGAATGTCTCCAGTGGAATAGCACACTTCCCCAAGTACAAAGAGAAAAACTCCTAAATATCAACAGTTAATGAAAAAAATACATATTTTTTACAGAATATAAAAAAAGAATGGCTTAGTAACATGTAAACACACACTTGGCTTAGATATGTTGCAAGGAGATGCATATTAAATGTTAATGAGATATTATTTTATACACAGAAAATTCAAAAACAAAAAGTCTTGTAATCCTGAACATTAGTGAGACTATAGAGCAAGAGAAATATTTATATCACTGGTATGTCTGTAAATTGGTACCACTTATTTGGTACCAGTTGGATAACAATTTAGCCTTACTCATTGAAGCTGAATAGGTAAATAGCCTCAACAGTCATTTTGATTCTGGGTATATGAGAAAAATAATCATAAGTCCACCAGGACAATTATACCATGACAAAACAAACAAACAAAAACCCTAGAAACAATTTATTACAAGGAAATAATTGATAAAGTGTAACTCATATGGAATACTACACTACTGTGAAAATTAATGAGCTATATGTATTAACATGTATGAACTATGCATTTGAATGAACCATTGAAGTATAATGTTGGTTGTTTAAAGAAGTCATAGAATGTACATAGTATAATTCCATTTCCATAAAGTTTAAATATATGTAAAACTATAAAGGAAAGCATGAATGTAATAAAATTCAGGATAATTGTTACCTCTGGATAGGAGACAGAAGATACAAAAGCAATACTCAGGGGTCTTCATAGGTATTGAAAATACTAGCTTTTAAGCTGGGTATGGTACACTGGTGTAGATCTTATTATTTTTTATCATTACATCTATATTATATATTTTATATACACTACATATTTAATAAAACATAAAATAAAGGGAAATGAAATTAAAATACAACCACTCATTCCAAAAATACATATTAGATATTTATAATATGTGAAGAACATTGCTAGATAATTTCAGGTAGTTGCTCACATTCATTGCTTTATTAAATCTATTATAATAGAATTACAGTATCAAATTTTGGTGGAATACTTCACAACAAATAAATAAATAATATAATTCCACTGCGGCTACAATTATGCCAAAATCTCTCTTTCTCCCTTTCCCTTCCTTTTCTCCTCCCACCTTCCCTGTTTCAAAGTCTCTCTGTCTTTGTGTGTGTATTCTTAGGAACCATAAAATGTGGATTTTATTCTTCATTCCTTTCAAAGACAGAAAAATACAGTCTTAGCACATTGCCAATAAATAATAAAGCAAGGGGAGCCTGGGAGACTCAGTGGTTAAGCATCTGCCTTCGGCTCAGGTCATGAGCCCTGGGTCCTGGGATCGAGTCCCGCATCGGGCTCCTTGCTCAGTGGGGAGCCTGCTTCTCCCTCTCCCACTCCCCCTGCTTTTGTTCCCTCTCTCAGTGTCTCTCTCTCTGTCAAATAAATAAATAAAATCTTAAAATTAATAATAATAATAATTAATAATAATAATAAAGCAAGAATTTGTATCCAGATAGTTCTAAGGTCAATTTACAAATTACATTGATATTCTCACCCAGTACACCTTTAATCACTAAAATAGAATTAATTTTAGTTTTGTTATGTTGCTTTGTGAAGTAATCATTGTTTGTAAAATAAGCCAATGATTATCACCTATACCTCCATTCCCATACATATGCATAAATAGAAAATCTGGTCTGTCATGTGCATGAAACCTCTCTATTCTTGATCAGTTGTTCATTCTACCTAGGACTTGAAACAATTGGTTTTTCAGTAATTGCCATCTTCATAACCTCATCCCTCATTGTGACTTTTTAGGAAAAGTTTATTTGTGAAACAACCATGTTTATAAATCCTTGGGAATAAGTTCAAATAATCCTTTATTTGTCTCCAGTTCACTGTGTACCAGACAGAAATGCCAAGCAACATCTTAGCTGAAGACAGTGCCTTCAGTGTTCAAGCAATTATCTCATGATGTGGTAAGGTTTTAAACAAACAATTCTTTAAGGGAAGTAATAAAGTGAAAAAAAAAAAAAAGCCCAAGCAGGCGCCTTACAGTCCACTGTTCTTATAAAACTGTTTTATTAAAAGTTTCAGTCATGTTTTTGACCATTAAGAAAGGATGAATTTCTACTTAACAAAAGCTATTGTGGTATCAATTCATCAAGAACTTAATGCTTTAATCCAACCCAGAATAGGGTGTTTGGGGGTTTTGTTTGTCTCTTTGTTTTTCCTTCCTCTGTATATTTTTGAGTGATGGAAGAGCTTTGAAGCTGGAAGAAATTATTTCAGGGGATCTTGATCTCATCACAATAATCATAGTGAATGTAGTGGTAGGCTTAAATCCCAAGGGGGGGGGGTCAATGACATGCTGCAAGCTTTAGTGGTAGGTAAATTAATATTGTGTGTGTGTGGCTCTGTGGGAGACTTCGAATGAATTCTTCAAGACGGCTATGACACGAGTGTCTCCAATTGTGAAAAATAATGGTAGATTTTCTTTTTTTTTAATAATGATAGATTTTTAAGGAATAGCAGGACTGACTGCTTTTCTTCCTTGGAAGAAATACCAATTGAAATAGTGAACAAATAATACTAGCCAAATTCTCAAAACTGGAGAGTTAACAAGGGTGAAAACTTAGATTCTGCCCCAAATCAATAGAGTAATAAGTATGTATATTTTTTTAATTTTTATTTAATACTATTTTATATACATAAATACATCTACTTTACATGCATATACATACACATATAACAAGGGTCCACCTCTCGATGTACCTAGCAATAGTGTAGGAAAGGGAGTCATGGCTATTGCACATAATAGTGTAGGCTGCACAGTGAGTTACTCCAGGGAGTACTCTTCACCTGAGAATCCTTGTAAATTCTATGCTAAGTGGTGGGTGGTACCATACCTGCACAATTATGTCCTACAGCCCCAAAGGAAATGAAGCAGAACAACTTGGCTGATGAAACAATCATGCTAGAGCACTTTTCCCTTAAAAAAAAATCTCAAGAAGTTGATTGATATTATTTGAAAGATCTTTAAATTGATGTCAGAAAAACTAATGTAGAAATCCTTATTATCCCCTTAGCAAACTGTCCTTTCTAAAAATTCAGTGTTCAAGTTATGGATGATAAATCACATGTGGCATTTAGGTAAACTTTATTTTCCAAGAATATATCCAAAATTGTCTATTTCATTAGCATAATCATTCCACTCTACTAGCTAGAGAAATAGTTTACATTTAAGATGTCATAATATGCACGACCTTTTCACAGTGCATAAATATGTGGAGCTAAACCAAAACGCAATAATGAACAATACAAATTAGGATATTTCAAGTACATGGCAACAAGCAGAAATGCTGAATTCTAAAAATAGCCCATAAAAATACTATAGAAGTTGTAAAATTTTCTATTTCAAAATTTTTAAGTGAAATATAAAATTTAATTATATTACATTAAAAGTACTTACATCATTTTAGTGCCAAGTGTTTTTCAAGTAACTTCACTTCTGACTTCCAAATTTGAGGAAAACACCTGGAGTTTTTAAAGCCTTTCATGGTTCCTTCATTGACTCCCTCTGGGCCTTGCTCCCTAACATCTTCCCTCCCACATACTCAAGATGGTGACATTCTGTTGCAATCTGTCTTAACCTAAGCCTGCATGACTTCCATTTCCCCAAGAAGAATATTATTTCTTAGTGGAAAATAAAGGAGAGACTTTCAACAGGAAAAGTGTAATGACAGTATAGGCATGTGAGGTGGTGGGGAAGACAGGGCCCTTGTGAATACAATACCATACGTGAAAATCTTGCAGAATTAGAAGTTTGAGTTTGGTCATTTGTTGAAGCAATTTAAACTATATAGCCTTGGATTTCTGATAGACTATTCTGACATTTTTTTTTCTCTTCCCACACTCAAGACTGTATCTCTTGTTTGTTAATTTCTTGCTTCTTGGCAGCAATTCTCTCTCTATTTTTTAGACCCTATTACACATGTAAAATCTACTCAAGAAGGAAGGAGATTTTGTTCATGTGTGTTATATCTATTGATAGTTACTGATTTAGAAATTAAAACTGAGGGACGCCTGGGTGGCTCAGTCAGTTAAGGGTCTCCCTTTGGCTCAGGTCATGATCCCAGAGTCCTGGGATCAAGTTACTCATCCGACTCCTTGCTCAGCGGGAAGCTTGTTTCTCCCTCTGCCTGTCACTCCCCCTGCTTGTGTTTTTCTCTCTTTCTGACAAATAAATAAAATCTTTTTTTAAAAGAAAGGAAAGAAATTAAAACTCAGGCTTTACAAACTATTATTTTATTAATTTATTTGAAATAATAATAAACTTACTACATGTTAATAAAAATAACATTTTAAATGAAAAATAGCAATATTATCCAGAAAAAAAACTATGAGAAAAAGAACATTGTTTTATGTTTTTGAAATTTTCTTTAATGTCTATCTAAAGAGAAGATATCTGGATTCTCTATTTGTTTCTACAATCCATCTATAGTGATTTCATACATCCTGTAGTCTCTGGAAACTCTACACCCATGAGAGAAGGCAAATTAAAGAGAGAGACAGTGAAACTGAAAAGGCAAATAAAATTTTAGTATTATTTTTGAAAAGAATTTTAACCTTGGTAAACTTCCAAAAAATTTCAGAGAATATCAGAGGTCTCCAAACCATATTTTAAGAATTGCTACCGCAGGAAGATGGCGGAGGAGTAGGAGACCTGGATTTCCTCTGGTCTCAGGAATTCAGCTGAATAGGGATCAAACCATTCTGAACACCTACGAACTCAACAGGAGACCGAAGAAGAGAGTAGCAACAACTCTCTGAACAGAGAAGCGACCACTTACTGGAAGGTAGGACGTGCGGAGAAGTGAATCCGAGGCGATATTTGGGAGGATAGACGGCGGGGGAGGGGGCCTCCCTCGGCTGCTTCTGGCAAGTGATAGAGCCACGGAGCACAAAATCGAAACTTTTAGAAGTCGGCTCCGCGGAGGGACGTTGCTCCAGTGGGTAAGCGGGGGGTGGAACCCTCACGGGACAGTGTGGTCTCAGGACCCTCGGGGTCACAGAAAGACCGGGGGTGCCTGAGTGCAGCAGAGCTCCCAGGGATTGGAGCGGGGAAGCCGGCTGCAGAGACGGAGCCGAGGCACCGGCTCTCAGCTCGGGGTGGCCATAAACTGTGATCCGCGGCCCACTCCGGGCACTGCTCCTCCAGCAGGGTCCCAACAAGCAGCAGAGCCGGGGAGACTCTCCTTCCTACCTGGGGAGGAGTGGCGCGGGAGCGTACTGCAGGGATCTGCTGGGTTTGGAGACTCCACACGGGGTCGGGTGCCAGAGAGAGAAACGTTCGGTCCCAGGCCAGGTGAGCACGGAGTGCGGCCGGAGACCAGGGAGACGGGAGTGACTGCTTTTCTCTGGGGGCGCACTGAGGAGCAGGGCCCCAAGTTCTCAGCTCCTCCAGGTGGAGATTGGGAGGCCACCATTTTCACCCTGGTCCTCCAAAGCTGTACTGAGAGCTTGCAGGGAACAAAAGCTCCTGAGAGCAACCTGAAGCAGATTGCTTAGCCCGGACGACAAGGGCGGGGCAATTCCACCTCCGGCAAAGACATTTAGGAACCGCAGCAACAGGCCCCTCCCCAGAAGATCAGCACGAACAGCCAGCAAGCCAAGACCAAGTTTACTGATCAAGGAGAATGGGAGAACTCCAGTGCTAGGGGAATACTGCACATAGAATTCATGGCTTTTTTACCATGATTCATTAGTTTTTCAAAATTAATTTTTTAAGTGTTTTTTTTTAATTTTTCTTTTTCCCTTTTTCAACCAACTTCTTGTCAATCCCTTTTTTAAAAAAATCATTTTTTATTTTTCATTTTTAGAGTCATATTTTAACCCTTCATAGTTGTTATCCTTATTTTTGGCATATATATATATATATATATATATATATGAGGTTCTCTCTTTAAAAATTTGAGATATAGTTTCTTCTAACAGATCAAAATATACCCTAAATCACTAGTGTATGGCTTTGTTCTAGTCTCCTGCCTGATCACATTCTCTCCCTTTTTTTTTCTTTTCCCTTTTTTTTAAATCTTCTTTCTTTTTTCAAACAACTTCTTATCTTATCAATTCCTTTTATAAAATCTTTTATAATTTTCATCTTTACAGTCATCTTCCATCCCTTCATTGTATCAACACTTATTTTGTACATATATAAGTCTTTCTTCCTTTAAAATTTTAGGAGGCACTTTCTTCTAACAGACCAAAATACACACAAAATCTAGTGTGTGGCACTGATCTATGCATTAGCCTGATCATATTTGATCATATTCTGTTTTGTTTTGTTTTGTTTTGATCTGTTTTGTTTCCTTTATCTTTTTCTTTTTCTTTTTTTTTTTCTCTTTCTTTTTCCTTTCTTTCCCTTTCCCTTCCCCTAGTTTCAGGTCTTTTCTGATTTGTATAGAGTATATTTGCTGGGGACATTGTTAAACTGTTAGCATTTTGTTCTCTCATTCATCTATTCTCCTCTGGACAAAATGACAAGATGAAAAAAATCACCTCAGCAAAAAGAACAAGAAGTAGTACCGTCAGCCAGGGACCCACTCAATGCAGACATTAGTACAATGTTGGACCTAGAGTTCAGAATCATGACTTAAAGATACTAGCTGTGCTTGAAAAAAGCGTGGAAGTTATTTGAGAAACCCTTTCTGGAGAAATAAAAGAACTAAAATCTAACCAAGTCGAAATCAAAAAGTCTATTAATGAGGTGCAAACAAAAATGGGGGCACTAACTGCGAGGATAAATGAGGCAGAAGAGAGAATCAGCGATACAGAAGACCAAATGATGGAAAATAAAGAGGCTGAGAAAAAGAGAGAGAAACAACTACAGGATCACGAGGGCAGAATTCGAGAGATAAGTGATACGATAAGATGAAACAACATTAGAATAATTGGGAACCCAGAAGAAGAAGAAAGAGAGAGAGGGGCAGAAGGTATATTGGAGCAAATTATACCAGAGAACTTCCCTAATGTGAGGAAGGAAACAGGCATCAAAATCCAGGAGGCACAGAGAACCCCACTCAAAATCAATAAAAATAGGTCAACACCCCGACATCTAATAGTAAAACTTACGAGTCTCAGAGACAAAGAGAAGATCTTGAAAGAAGCTCGGGAGAAGAGATATGTAACCTATAATGGTAGAAACATTAGATTGGCAACAGACCTATCCACAGAGACCTGGCAGGCCAGAAAGGACTGGCATGATATCTTCAGAGCACTAAATGAGAAAAATATGCAGCCAAGAACACTATAGCCAGCTACGTTGTCATTGAAAATAGAAGGAGGGATAAAAAGCTTCCAGGACAAACAAAAACTAAAGGAATTTGCAAACATAAACCAGCCCTCCAAGAAATAATGAAAGGGGTCCTCTAAGCAAAGAGAGAGCCTAAAATCAGCATAGATCAGAAAGGAACACAAACAATATAGAGTAATAATAACCTTACAGGCAATACAATGGCACTAAATTCATATCTTGCAATAGTTACCCTGAATGTAAATGGGCTAAATGCCCCAATCATAAGACACAGGCTAGCAGATTGGATTAAAAAACAAGACCCATCGATATGCTGTCTGCAAGACACTCATTTTAGACCCAAAGACACCCCCACATTGAAAGTGAGGGGGTGGAAAACCATTTACCATGCTAATGGACACCAAAAGAAAGCTGGGGTGGCAATCTTTATATCAAACAAATTAGATTTTAAAACAAAGACTGTAATAAGAGATGAAGAAGGATACTATATCCTACTTAAGGGTCTATCCAACAAGAAGATCTAACTATTGTAAATATCTATGCCCCTAACATGGGAGCAGCCAATTATAAAAGGAAATTAATAACAAAGGCAAAGAAACACATTGACAACAACAACACAATAATAGTGGGGGACTTTAACACCTGCCTCATTGAAAGGGACAGATCATCTAAGCAAAAGATGAACAAGGAAATAAAGACTTTAAATGACACACTGGACCAAATGGACCTCACAGACATATTCAGAACATTCCATCCCAAAGCAACAGAATACACATTCTTCTCTAGTGCCCATGGAACATTCTCCAGAACATATCACATCCTAGGTCACAAATCAGGTCTCAAACGGTACCAAAAGATTAGGATTATTCCCTGCATATTTACAGACCACAATGCTTTGAAACTAGAACTCAATCACAAGAGGAAAGTCGGAAAGAACTCAAATACATGGAGGCTAAAGAGCATCCTACTAAAGAATGAATGAGTCAACCAGGAAATTAAAGAAGAAATAAAAAAATTCATGGAAACCAATGAAAATGAAAACACAACTGTTCAAAATCTTTGGGATACAGCAAAGGCAGTCCTGAGAGGAAAGTATATAGCAATACAAGCCTTGCTCAAGAAACAAGAAAGGTCTCAAATATACAACCTAACCCTACACCTAAAGGAGCTGGAGAAAGAATAGCAAATAAAGCCTAAATCAGCAAGAGAAGAGAAATAATAAAGATCAGAGCAGAAATCAATGAAATAGAAACCCAAAGAACAGTAGAACAGATCAACAAAAGTAGGAGATGGTTCTTTGAAAGAATTAACAAGATTGATAAACCCCTGGCCAGACTTATCAAAAAGAAAAGAGAAATGACCCAAATCAACAAAATCATGAATGAAAGAGGAGAGATCACAACCAACACCAAACAAATACAAACAATTATAAGAACATATTATGAGCAACTCTATGCCAGCAAATTAGATAACCTGGAAGAAATGGGTGCATTCCTAGAGATGTATCAACTACCAAAATTGAACCAGGAAGAAATAGAAAACCTGAACAGACCTATAACCACTAAGGAAATTGAAGCAGTCATCAAAAATCTCCCAGCAAACGAAAGCCCAGGGCCAGGTGCCTTCCCAGGGGAATTCTAGCAAACATTTAAAGAATTAATACCTATTCTCCTGAAACTGTCCCAAAAAATAGAAATGGAAGGAAAACTTCCAAACTCATTTTATGAGGCCGCCATTACCTTGACCCCCAAACCAGACAAAGACCCCATCAAAAAGGAGAATTACATACCAATATCCTTGATGAACATGAATGCAAAAATTCTCACCAAAATACTAGCCAATAGGATCCAACAGTACATTAAAAGGATTATTCACCATGACCAGGTGGGATTTATCCCTGGGCTGCAAGTTTGGTTCAACATCCGCAAGTCAATCAACGTGATACAATATATTAACAAAAGAAAGAACAAGAATCATATGATCCTCTCAATAGATGCAGAAAAAGCATCTGACAAAGTACAGCATCCTTTCTTGCTCAAAATTCTTCAGAGTATAGGGATAGAGGGTACATACCTCAATATCATAAAAGCCATCTATGAAAAACCTACAGTGAATATCATTCTCAATGGGGAAAAGCTGAGAGCTTTTCCCCTAAGGTCAGGAACGCGGCAGGGATGTCCCCTCTCACCACTGCTATTCAACATAGTATTAGAGGTCCTAGCCACAGCAATCAGACAACAAAAAGAAATCAAAGGCATCCATATCAGCAAAAAGGAAGTCAAACTCTCACTCTTTGCAGATGATATGATACTTTATGTGAAAAACCCAAAAGACTCCACCCCAAAACTGCTAGAACTCATACAGGAATTCAGTAGAGTAGCAGGATATAAAATCAATGCACAGAAATCAGTGGCATTCCTATACATCAACAGCAAGACAGAAGAGAGACAAATCAAGGAGTGGATCCCATTTACAATTGCATCCAAAACCATAAGATACCTAGGAATACATCTAGCCAAAGAGGCAAAGAATCTGTACTCAGAAAACTATAAAATACTCAGGAAAGAAATTAAAGAAGACACAAAGAAATGGAAAAACGCTCCATGCTCATGGACTGGAAGAACAAACATTGTGACGATGTCAATGCTACCTAGAGCAATCTACACATTCAGTACAATCCCCATCAAAATACCATCCACTTTTTTCAAAGAAATGGAACAAATAATCCTAAAATTTGTATGGAACCAGAAGAGACCCCGAATAGCCAGAGGAATGTTGAAAAAGAAAAGCAAAGCTGGCGGCATCACAATTTCAGACTTCCAGCTCTATTACAAAGCTGTCATCATCAAGACAGTATGGTACTGGCACAAAAACAGACACATAGATCAATGGAACAGAATCGAGAGCCCAGAAATGGACCCTCAACTCTATGGTCAACTCATCTTCGACAAAGCGGGAAAGAATGTCCAATGGAAAAAAGACAGTCTCTTCAACAAATGGTGTTGGGAAAATTGGACAGCCACATGCAGAAGAATGAAACTGGACCATTTCCTTACACCACACACAAAAATAGACTCCAAATGGTTGAAAGACCTAAACGTGAGACAGGAGTCCATCAAAATCCTAAAGGAGAACACAGGTAGCAACCTCTTTGACCTCAGCTGCAGTAACTTGTTCCTAGAAACATTGCCAAAGGCAAGGGAAGCCAGGGCAAAAATGAACTATTGGGATTTCATCAAGGTAAAAAGCTTTTGCACAGCAAAAGAAACAGTCCACAAAACCAAAAGACAACCGACAGAATGGGAGAAAATATTTGCAAATGACATATCAGATAAAGGGCTAGTATACAAAATCTATAAAGAACTTCTCAAACCCAACACCCAAAGAATAAATAATCCAATCAAGAAATGGTCAGAAGACATGAACAGACATTTTTCCAAAGAAGACATCCAAATGGCCAACAGACACATGAAAAAGTGCTCAGCATCGTTTGGCATCAGGGAAATCAAAATCAAAACCTCAATGAGATACCACCTCACACCAGTCAGAATGGCTAAAATTAACAAGTCTGGAAATGACAGATGTTGGCGGGGATGTGGAGAAAGGGGAACCCTCCTACACTGTTGGTGGGAATGCAAGCTGGTGCAACCACTCTGGAAAACAGTATGGAGATTCCTCAAACAGTTGAAAATAGAGCTACCATACGATCCAGCAATTGCAGTACTGGGTATTTACCACAAAGATACAAATGTAGGGATCCGAAGGCGTATGTGCACCCCGATGTTCATAGCAGCAATGTCCACAGTAGCCAAACTGTGGATAGAGCCAAGATGTCCATCGACAGATGAATGGATAAAGAAGAAGTGGTATATATACACAATGGAATATTATGCAGCCATCAAAAGAATGAGATCTTGCAATTTGCAACGACGTGGATGGAACTGGAGGGTGTTATGCTGAGTGAAATAAGTCAATCAGAGGAAGACATGTATCATATGACCTCACTGATATGAGGAATTCTTAATCTCAGGAAACAAACTGAGGGTTGCTGGAGTGGTGGGGGGTGGGAGGGATGGGGTGGCTGGGTGATAGACATTGGGGAGGATATGTGCTATGGTGAGCACTGTGAATTGTGCAAGACTGTTGAATCACAGATCTGTACTTCTGAAACAAATAATGCAATATATATTAAGAAAAAAACAGAAGATAGCAGGAGGGGAAGAATGAAGTGGAGTAAGTCGGAGGGGGAGACGAACCATGAGAGACGATGGACTCTGAAAAACAAACTGAGGGTTCTAGAGGGGAGGGGAGTGGGGGAATGGGTTAGCCTGGTGATGGGTATTAAAGAGGGCACGTTCTGCATGGAGCGCTGGGTGTTATGCACAAACAATGAATCATGATACACTACATCAAAAACTAATGATGTAATGTATGATGATTACATAACAATAAAAATTTTAAAAAAAAGAATTGCTACCGCAGAAAACAAATTTAATGAAATGTCCGACATTGCTGTTCATATTCACTTCTTCCTTTAGACACTCGTTCTCCAGGACATATGAGATTACAAGAGGACTGTTTACTTTCCATCCCACTTTATCTGAATTGTAATAGTCTAAGCCTCAAAAGAAAATGAAACTCATCCCCAATCACCAAATGGAAGTAAATAATAAATAGTCCAACTCCTGGTTCATGCCAACGCTAAATTTTACAAAGAAGATAGTCTGTCTTAGCTAAAGACATTTAAGTCTATGGAAACTAGGATAGATTTTGTGTTTGTTTTGTTTTGTTTTCTTTGTTTGTTTTAAGTTACCTGCACATTTGCATGTAGATGACAGTGGGCAAAAGAAGCAATAATCCTTCAAACCAAGAACCATTCATTAGTAATATAGAATCATCTGAGAAGATGCTGCCAGCGGGTAGGTAATTTTCATTTTCTATCTATATTAATCAAGATGGAGCTTGTCACGCAACAACAAATAATCAATCACTTCTCCTGCAATTCATTAAAGATCTGCTGGGAGTGGGGCCTGAGAGTTGGGGTTCACTGAGGATTGAAACAGTACAGATGGAGAGAATCATCACCATTATTCTATCGATTCTTCAATAGGTATTTACTGAATGCTTACTTTGATTCAGCTACCCTGCTAAGGAATGGTATAGAAATATCAAGGAGCTTCTCATTTCATCAAGTGATCCAATTTAGTTCACAATTGCTAATAGTAGTCTTTAAATTGTAAAGCTAAAAATAGACACTCAAAAATGATTCACTAAATAAGTGAAGGACTTTAAAAAATCTTATAATACTTATTGATGCTTCTTTATTACCTTAGTTTCCTGCTGTAGAACAAAAATAATCAAATTTCCTATGATGATTGCAACTTCCATAGATTGAAATTGTTAGATAAACAGGCAACTCATTAGCCATTAACAGAGCTCATGGAAACTCAAAATGTTTGGGAAAATTTAAATTTCTAATTCCATCAAAAATATGAAGAGCCACCTCCCTCAAAAGACAAAAATATCAGTCATGATTTTGAAAGGACTAGATAAAATGGCATTTTAAGAAAAATTTACTTTTTACAAATAGTTCCTATAAAATATAGACCTCATTTTATTAATGTTCACAACAATACAATGCATAAAGAAGAATAAGATCTCAAACACATAAATTTGACAGAAAACTATTAAAATCTCTTTCAGTCTTACTAGATATATTGAATAAAACATAAAATGTAGCACATAATTATTCAACAGAAATACTCAAAAGATATGAATATGCAACAAAAAGCAATGAAGGTTTGCTTTTAAAGTAAATAAAGAATAAGAGAAGAAACATTTGATTACAGCACCAATAATTTATACTACCAATTAACCTACAACTTTTAGATTGAACTTCCTCTACATGACTGACACAACTGGATTACAACTAATGGCTATTTATCTCATGGTTTAATATATAGTTGATCTTTGAACAACATAGGTTTGAACTGAGCAGGTCCATTTATACACAGATTTCTTTTCAATAAATACAGCACAGTACTGTAAATGTATTTTCTCTTCCTTATGATTTTCTTAATAGCATTTTCTTTTCTCTAGATTCTCTTATTGTAAGAGTACAGTCTATAATACATATAACATACAAAATATGGGTCAATTGTTTCTTTTATAGGTAAGGCTTCTGATCAATAGTAGGCTATTAGTGGTCAAGATTTTGGGGAGTCAAAAGTTTTATGCAAAGTTTTGATTGTACAGAGGTTGTCATCCAAACCCCAGCACTGTTCTAGGGTCACCTGTGTGTGCGTGTGTGTGTGTGTGTGTGTGTGTGTGTGTGTAATTTAGTCATGCCTTAAATCAAAACAAGGGAGTATCTCATATTACAGAGTAACTTAGTTTGTAATCAAAAAATAAATTTAGAATTTATAAAATGCAATTGAGGAGATGAATTTTTAGACATCACTTTTGAAAGATTCTGAAATATTAACATGTTTGTTAAGAGTAATAAGAGCAGGCTTAATCCATTCGAACTTGTTTATAATTCTCTAACTTAATCAAGTTCTTTCATAATAAAGTTCTTTTGTCTTGGACTGTCATGCTTTCTCCTTTTCTGTCTAGCTGTACTTTATGCATTGTTTGAAAACAAGATCATAATCTTTCCTAGAAAATCTTTCTTCACCCTTCTTGCTGACATATGCTACTTCCTGCACCTCAATAGCAGTATTACATTCTCATAGTATTTATCACTTCAGTGTGAATGTTGAATTGCATCTCTATTTTTCATGCTATAAATATTTGAAAGATAGAGGTAATTTCTACTTATTTATTTATGTTTTATTTATTTATTTTTACATTTAATTTTTAGTGCTTATCAAAGTGGCAGCCTAGCCTAAAGTTAGAAAATTGACATTCTTAACTAAATAATGAAAGTGTAATTTAGTCATGCCCTTGAATAGATGGATAAATAAATATTCCCCAGTTACTAGGCTTTAATTACTGGATAAAATGATAAATTAATGGTATTATAGAATTTATTAAGTATCTGTTCCACAACTGGAATGTGACCTCTTTAAAGACAAGGGCACTGTCTCATTTGTGCATATATTTTTATGGCTCAGGTAGGGTTATAATTAACAGAAATTAAATCATGCTAATTTCTAAATTAAAAAAGTATAAAGTTCACGAGTTTGCAGGAAGAGCTGGGTAACAAACTCTCATTAAAGGCAAGGAGCAGTTTAGCTCTGTGGATCTTACCAATAATGGTGATGTGTGGGCTAAATGTGGACTTCCATAGCTCAAAAGTCAGTTTTTTTCCCCCTTTGAAAGGTCAGAAAAATTGTGAAGGATATTAAAGTGGACAAAAGCTTGTCGGTGGCATTGTTAGTGGAATATTAGGTATTGTCTAGTATACCCTTTGAGTTAATCAGACTATAAATTTATCTTTGCTTTTTATTGTCTGAGTTATTTCACAACTTTGTAAATTAAATAAAATTGGCAGTAATGAAAATTATTTTTGTCAATAGAGATGTAAATTCATTTTGTCCAATGGAGATAAAATTTATTTTTGTCCTGTAGATATTGGTCAGTTTTGTGTCTATTAGTTAATTGATTTAACATTCCTAATTACCTATATCTATGTCTGCTCTTTGGATTGGCCTTTGGGAACTATTGTTAGCTTTATTCCCCTCCTTTAAAAAATGTCACTCGATTCCTGATTAATTAATGAGTTAAATAAAAATTTTTGATATCTGAAAAAAAAAGAACATATGGGCTATATTCTAGGATGTGCCACTAAATGATTTTGACCCTTGCTTTACTGCAGGTCACTTAACAAAAGTTTAATTCTTCTTATAAAAAATAAGCCTGTCAGGGTGAGTAGGAAGACAGGGTAGTGAACACAGGGGACAAGCAGTTCCACAAAAATTAAATGATTATCAGAAGGGAAGAAGATAGAGATTTTCAAATAAATGTGATTGCTATCAGAATCCACATATTGGCTTTTTGGTTCACAGATCCACACTTTATTTAGAATTCTAAAAATGCCAAACGTGAACATAATACCCTCTAGGCATAACCAAAAACCTTTCCCAAGTAGGACAGAAAAGAAGCTTTCTAGTACAGGAGTTATCCATGTTTCCCTTAGTGGTATTATGGCCTTGTGTCTATATTCTAATACTTTGAAATGAATAGTGAATTTAATAATTACTACTAGAGATACATGCTAGTGTGAGGTCAGGAAATAGAAAAAAATGTATTTTTGTCAAATGGAACATTGATGATAAACCATAGATACAGAGACATAATTTTCATCATGTTGAGAAAGTAGCATGTAGCTGAGATTTATGACTTTCCTCCTCCATGCCTATTCCATATTCATTTTGTTTTGGCCTACTACTCAGGTCACTGGTGTTATGCTTTTGTGAGTTTTGCCTTTCCATGATTTGTACATATCTGAGATTTCAGAATCCTTCCTCTATAGAACTGCAGTTACCTTCAATTAAACTTTACTACTTTGCTAATATCCATTGGAGTTTCCCTGGATTTTCATCAGTACCTTTTCTGGTCCCCAGTGTGTAGTTTAAATTTTGATTGTCCTTAACATTTAGTTAGTTACTACAGAAAACAATAGAATCCCTTTTGGTCATGTCCAGAAAGTCCACATGGTATTCCTAGATTCCACCTTAATGGACTAATTAAAGATCACAGGGTATATTCATTCTTTGACTATCTAAATATAGAATCAGGGTTTGGCAAACTTTTTCTGTAAATATCCAGATAGTAAATATGCTAGGCTTTGCAGGCCGAGTAGTCTCTATCATAACCACTTAACACTGTTGTAGTGGGACAAAAAGCAGTCAATATGTAAATGAAAGAGGGTGGCTGTGTTCTAATAAAATTTTATTTATAAAAAGGGCGGATGGCTGGATTTGGCCCTGGAGATATAGTTTGCTGATCCATGATTTAAATCAACAGAGATAAAACAGAGAAGAAACAAAATATCGAGTGGTCATTAGGTATATCCATTATTGGTGCCAACCTCAACTATACCCTTAGTTTCTCAAGCTCTCACATTCCAGCTGGCTGGGAAAACACAACCATACATTGATCTTTGGTTCAACTCCTAAACTGCATCCTACCGGACTGCATCCTAAACTCACAAAGGATCATATCCAAATGGGCAATTTCTGTTCTATAAGGCCAGCTACTTTGGATGAGAGCGCTTGATGGTATCCATGTCTTCTTCATTGATTTATTATTTCAATTACTTTCATTTAACTGGATATCTAAGTCAAAAGCAATGTTATATAAAATATGAGAACATTACCTTCTAATAAGCTTGAAGTCATTTCTGAGGAAAAGCAGACTGAGGATGCAAATCTAAACAGAAAATAAGTTTCTGTACCAGTATAGACCAATAATTTCTTCCTCTATTTCCAATGTTTGTCTGTAATTCCCTTTTTTTCAGTCATTGTTTTTTCATTTTATAACTGCCCTTCCCCAAAGGCAGTGCTTTTGTCAGTCTTACCAATCAGTTGACTCCACATTCACTCTTACAATGATGGATCCTCTCAGGCTTGCCCATCAAGGAATCACATTTTCCTGGATAGAATTTTACTCAGAGATAGAAACATGACACAAACAAGAAAACCCAGCCATAAGAAACCAATGGCACGGTAGAAAGACCTTCTCAGTGATCTTCAACTTTAAATACTATGTAAGCTGCCACTAACCATTTTTAATTCTGTCTAAAGAAGAGATGACTGAGAATGAAATCAATAAAGAACTGTGAAATATAAAAAATATATATAAATATCTGATGACATTGCATGAGCACCTGGAATTGGATATTCTTAACATTAGGTTTATCCACGGAATTTTCAGTATCATGAGCTGATAAATTCTATTTTGTGTATATGTAATTGTGAGTTGTAACTAAACAGTTCTGCCTAAAATAGAGCCCATTATAAATATTACTCCAACAGATAACTGGCTAGTCTTTCCCTGGTGAGGTAACATACTGAAACTTGAGGCAAAAATGCTTTCACAGGCAAATCAAGCATTCAGTAGTGGTGGCAGCAGGTTAGAGTCATAAAGGGACTCCACATTATTAAACTCATGCATGATCTCTGTCCTTGACACATTGATGGTTTTGTTTGTGAGCCCCCAAAATAATCATTGGATATTGTTGGAAGATGGATGCTTGAAATATACAGAATTGATTACTGTGCATTCTGATTATAAAGAAGCCTTTCTGCAATGGAAGACTTCTGTGACATTCACATAAGAAATGATATCTTCTGGATTTGGGGTAATCGGAGAGGTTCTCCAACAAAAACTTCCTCAATATTCCTTTTCAAGAATCCTCCAATTTTGCTTCTTAATAATCTTTGCCAACTTAACCAGAGCATTGGAACTGAGCAAAAATCAGTAGAGGTGCATTTTAACCTCAATCTATTTCTCTTCCTGGGTGAATTTGAAAACTAGATTCACTGCCTAAGGGTTGAATTCTGGGGAAGTTTTCTTTCTCTGTGGTCTTTCGGTGCCAATACTGAGTGGGTATTAATGTCACAATGATACACTTCTTTCTGTTACCTACAAATTATTTACAGATTTTTATATATCAGATTTTGGGCTTTTAATTTTTGTATGCTGTGTGTATACATCAACTGGTTTATAGGGAATAACCATGAAGTAATATATATATATATATATATATATATATATATACATATATATATATATATATATATAAACAATAACTGTGTGAATCATCAAAGGCTATATCTCATCCTTAGTGGTGAAGTACTAAAAGTAGAGTAATTTTTCCTTCAGTTTACAAGCACTATTTTATCCCTAGATGTTTGGACTCTCAGATCCCTCATTGGTGTGACAAACTGTGTTTTGGTGAAATATCTCTTCTGCCATCTGTTACACGTGAAACTTTTTTTAAAGATTTTATTATTTATTTATTTTAGAGAGGGAGAGCATGAGCACAAGCAGGGGGAGGAGCAGAGGGAGAGGGACAAGCAGACTCCTAGCTGAGTGCAGAGCCCAATGCAGGGCTCGATCTCACGACTCTGAGACTATGACCTGAGCCAAAACCAAGAATCTACTGCCTGGCTGACTGAGCCACCCAGGTGCCCCCAGTTACACAAGAATCTTAACAAGACATTTAGGGTCCTTGCTACTTCATGCTGTCCAGATTTCTTGTCCCAACATAACCAAAATCCTTATATAAGTTTAAAGGAAAAAGGTTGAAGTTAGACTCCTTTTGAGGGAAAATGGTAGTCATACTACTGTTCTTAGTGAAAGCTGCTTGATTTCATATATCTAATTAGCATGGAGAAAAGTCACTTGATGTAAATAGCTGCACATCGGTGCCAAACCTGTATTAATTTATTCTAGCAAACATATATCTAGAATAGCAGCTTCAATTAAGTTCACCATCCAATTAGATACATAATAACACTATGTCATTTTATAAGACCCTTCAGCATTTCTTTTTTGTACAATATCAATTGCAAACTTGATTTCAAACACTTGATTGTGGCTCTGCTCTCTGCTGTTTCCCCAGGGATTCAACTTTGCTTTTGATGCACTATTTGGCAAGGAAGTATGGTGGGTGAAACAGCTTTCAGTTGGGTCTTCTACAGTGATAGTTCTTACTTTATAGGTTAGAAAGGCATAGTGGGAATTGTTCCTGTTGCTGAGGATAGCAATTCTAATCTTAGATTCAGGAACTAGGGAAATAACTGCATGATGAGTTCTGGGACCCAGTGAACCTACTGTGAAGTCAATTCAGATAAAAATACATTAATCACCTACATGCCTGGGCCTCACTCTGAATACTGGACTATGCTGCTGGGTCCTCAGAGATTGAACCCACATAAAGAGAGATCTAGTAGTCTATAAAAAGTTGGAGATTTCTCTTTTCACAGTAAATGAGCATGGATATCATTAAAGGAGACCAGGAGAATCTATTCTATGAACTTGGGGGATTATAACAGGGACTTTGCCTTCCTTTAATTCAAAATGCCAACCTTCCATAAACTGATAGTTCTAGAAATTGGGTGAGGTCAGGACCACTGAATATGAAACTGTACTTGTTAACATTAGGATGGAGAATAATGCTAGATTTTGTTCATTGGACTTGATAAGTAGTTGTTTAAGTTTTCATTGTATATATTAAACAATGCTTTTGGGGGTTGCCTACCAATATTATTTCTCAGAAACTTATGATTCATTAACTTCAGACAGAGATCTCCTTGGGTGAGACCCATGATACTTGAATCTGTAGTTCCAGGGATAATAAGCAAATGAACATCACCTATTAGAAATGCAAGATCTCAGAAATGCATCAGAAATGTAGACCTATTTACTCTGAATCTACATTTTAACATTATACACTGGTGATTCATTTGCTTACTAAACAATGAGAAGCATTGGATTAGACTATTACATTTGAGCTAATTTCTATGCCACCTTGATGCTCATTTTGATAAATAGTCCTAGTTTTTGATGGCATTTGATCATTTGGTTAATTGACTTGAGCTTCACTTATCCTTGTTGATATTAATGATACCATTTCATTTGCTGCTCTTCCAACTAGCACTCCAAATCCAGTAAAATCATACAAAAGTGATTGTTGTTAAAAGATCCTAGTATTTCATGGGGCACCTGGGTGGCTCAGTCAGCTAAGTGTGTGCCTTCGGCTCAGGTCATGATCCCAGGGTCCTGGGATCGAGCCTTGCGTCAGGCTCCCTGCTCAGCAGAGAGCCTACTTCTCCTTCTGCCTGCAGCTCTGCCTACTTGTGCTCTCTCTCTCACACTCTCTCTGTCAAATAAATAAATAAAATCTTAAAAAAAAAGAAAGAAAAGGATCCTAGTGTTTCATAGAGAACAAACCAATTGTTACCAGAGGGGAGATGGGTGAGGGGATGGGTGAAATAAGTGAAGGGGATTAAGAGCACACTTATCATGATGAGCACTGAGTAATTCATAGAATTGTAGAATCACTATATTATACACCTGAAACTAACATAAGACTGTATGTTAACTATACTGGAATTAAAATAAAAAACTTAAAAAAGAGATCTTGTATTTCATGTCATGAATGAAGGCAAATTACTAGAACTGTGTGGAAGGGTTTACAAGGGAGTGAGTGAATGGAAGTTCTTACTGAAATGATATTCTTTCTTCTCTGTATTGTACCAGTGGTTTTCTGGCCTCTCATGAAAGGCCAGAATTTGGTTCCGATTTATATATGTTCCGTTTAAGTAAACTTATGTTTATTTTTTTTTTTTTGGCCAAGCATCTTAAAATCAACTCCCTCAATTATTTCCCAAAGTCCATTGATTTAATTTGCAAGTCTTTGGAATTCTATGAGTGTAACTCCTCTCTTCTTACATTAATTTCACATTAACCTGGCTAAGTGGTAACCTGGCTAGGTTGAGTTTGTATTCTGATTAACAATCTAAAACAGTAATGTGTAGGACAAAGAAACTTTTTTTTTTTTTAACTTTCTGCTGTAGAGAAGTTTTTTTTTAAAAGCAGACATATAAGAAAACGTTTCAAAGATACTGGAAGTCTCGGGGTGCCTGATGGCTCAGTTGTTAAGTGTCTGCCTTCAGCTCAGGTCATGATCCCAGGGTCCTGGGATCGAGCCCTGCATCAAGGCTCCCTGCTCAGCAGGAAACCTGTTTCTCCCTCTCCCACTCTCCCTGCTTGTGTTCCCTCTCTCGCTGTGTCTCTCTCTCTGTCAAATAAATAAATTAAATTTAAAAAAAGATACTGGAAGTCTCAGTCTAGTATTTTTTCAGTTCCCTCAATACTTTCAGATGTGGTTATTCTAATTGTTGGATATACATTATTTTCTTATCAATATATTTACTGTCACATAAGGCAAAGTCATGCATTCAACGTACTGTTATAATGCAGTATCACAAATTAAATTTCTGAGCTTAGTTTTCAGCACTCAGACAAAGAGTAAATTTTATCTTGTCCAGGTCAAGAAAGATCTTGCATATCATTTGTATTATGATGAATTTTGAAATGAGAATTTTATTCCCATACTTTAAATTATCAGTGCTACTTGAGGTAGTTTTCCTAATCTCCAGTGCTTGCATTCTTCATTTCCTGTAAATTTGTTTATGACAGCAACTACTTACTTCTGGATAGTTATTATACTTGGTGGCACTTGAATGTCCATAGTTGATAACTATACCCTCTGTTTCATTAATGCATTCATTGTCCTGATAATATTCAGATTTATTCAATTCTTTCATTCAACAAATATTTTTGGGACGCAAACCATGTCCTAGGTACTACTGTATGCACAATAGAATTTATTAGTAGACAGATTCTTTTTGTTAGAGGGAAAGAGTCACAAGGAACAGAAACTATAATTAAATAAGTGCATTAATGAAAATTGGAGTACCAACATTTTAGCAAGTTTTCAAACTTGCTAAAATGTTTCATTAATTTCCAATAGTACACTATTGGAGTACCACAGGGTACAAAGGGTAAAGTACACAACAAAGTCAGAGGAGGGGCAAGAACTCAGAGAACTGGAAGAAATCTCACCAATGAGAGACAAAAATTATTCGCTGTGGGGGCTGTTGTTTGATAATTCAGCAATATCTACTTTTGTTTTTGTGTTCTTCTGCTCAGGAGAAGTAATACTTACTTAATATATAAAAATGATTGGTTAGGGCGCCTGGGTGGCTCAGTTGGTTAAGCGACTGCCTTCGGCTCAGGTCATGATCCTGGAGTCCCGGGATCGAGTCCCGCATCGGGGTTCCTGCTCAGTAGGGAGTCTGCTTCTCCCTCTGACCCTCTTCCCTCTAATGCTTTCTATCTCTCATTCTCTCTCTCTCTCAAATAAATAAATAAAATCTTTAAAAAAAAATAAAAATGATTGGTTAGTCAGAAACATAGTATAAGCTTACATTAAGAATTTGTGGCTAAGGGCACCTGGGTGGCTCAGTTGGTTAAGCGACTGCCTTCGGCTCAGGTCATGATCCTGGAGTCCCGGGATCGAGTCCCACATCAGGCTCCCTGCTCAGCAGGGAGTCTGCTTCTCCCTCTGACCCTCTTCCGTCTCGTGCTCTCTCTCTCTCATTCTCTCTCTCTCAAATAAATAAATAAAATCTTAAAAAAAAAAAAGAATTTGTGGCTAGGGTTTTTTTTTTAATTCATTCTAGCCCATCCACATAATTCAGAGTTTATAACAAGGTACCTTAAAAAGAAAAACAATGCAATCATTTCTTTAAATATTTGGTTGCAATCATTCGGTTCTCTTATTTTCCCATCATAAGACTCAGAGAAAACAATGAGGGATTCATTACCTCTGGCTCTATTCATCATAAATATAGGAATTTGTACTATGCATATATGAGTATTTTTGGTCACTTTTATGTTGTGGAGTTGTAAGTTATTTTGAGATAAAATAATAAAATTTAACTTTTAAAAGAAGGGAAAAACATCATAAAATTCCAGTAAGAGAAAATTCCCAGGCATAGGTTAACGATTATATCAATATTTTCAATCTATTTCTCCATAAAAACAAATTTAAAAAGTTTTTAATTTCTAGTCATAAATTCAGAAAGATTTTTCTTTTCATCATAAATTATTTCAAAGAAAATGAAAAATCAAAATATAGTATGACAGATGCAAAATATACTCCTCACTAAAATGAGTTATTTGTATATATTTGCTTTCTTTCTTTCAGTATCTTTAAGTAATTAAATAACACTTTTTTTTGAGAGAGAGAGAGAGAGAGAGAAAAAGCATGTGAGTGTGAGTGCCGGGGGGAGTAGGGGAGTGCAGAGGGACAGGGAGAGAGATAATCCCAAACAAGACTCCTAGCTCAACATGGAGCCCGACAAGGGACAAGGGGCTCCATCTCACAACCTTCAGATCATGACCTGAGCCAAAACCAAGAGTCAGAGGTCCCACCAATCGACCCACTCAGGCACCCCAAATAACACAAATATTAATGAAACTGTGCCACCCTCCGGTTCTACTTATCCATTACCCTCCCAAGAGATAATCATTATCTGAAATTGCCGTATATCCACCCTATGAATGCTTGTGTTATTATATGTGTTTTAATCCATATAAAAATATATTATCATATAGTACATCTTTACACATTAAATAATTTCCATCAAATGTAACATTATGTTCTGCAATTACTTTTAAGAAATTATATTTGTAGGATTTATCCATTTATATACATGCACACCTATAATATTCACTGTGTTGTACAGTATCCCATCTTAGAGATAAATTACAGACTTACTATGTTACTGAAGAATAGGTTTTTTAAAACATGTGTTATTTTTATAGTTAGTGCTTCACAGAACACCTTACTTACAATTTTATCATATGTACAGTGGTTCCTCTAGAACAGAACCAACAATGGAATTGTTGTGGCAAGGCTTGGGCATCAGACTTCTTAAGGAGCATCATCATGTTTTTCCCCAAAATGTAATGAAATTTTTAATTATATTTTTGCCATGACATAATTATATCATTATATACAAATTAAATATATAAATTATGTATATAATTTATAATTATTTTACTGATAAACATTTTTAGGTTTATTTATGTTACTCAAGTTTTGCAGCTTTCTCCTAGATTTATTCTGAGAATTAATATTTGGCACTATTTAAGTGTTTTCAAACTTGCTAAAATGTTCTCTTTTTAGAAATGTTAATAGTTATATTGTATATTATTTTTAATTTCCAACACATACTATCTTATTATTTATAAACTATAGCAGTCTTATTTCCAATATTTATAACTTATTTTTCTTACTTTACAGTATTAATTAGGAATACCTGTATAGCATGGTAATAATACTATGCTCTATATCAGAAAGTTGCTAAGAAACTACGTCTTTAAAGGCTCATCACAATATAACAACAACAGATTTATAACTATATGTGGTGATGGATGTTAACTAAACTTATTATGGTGATCATTTTGCAAATATACAGATGCTGAATCATTGGGTCATACACCTAAAACTAATACAATGTTCTATGTCAGTTATATCTTAATTTTTAAAAAGTTAAATAAGTAAAAGAAAAAAAAGAATATCTGTAAAATTTAAAGAGAAGTGGCAATCATTGATATCTTTGAGTCATTCTCAATCTTGGAGGTAAATTTTCAATTCTTTTTTTTTTAATTTTTTATTGTTATGTTAATCACCATATATTACATCATTTGTTTTGGTGTAGTGTTCCATGATTCATTGTTTGTTCATAACACCCAGTGCTCCATGCAGAATGTGCCCTCTTTAATACCCATCACCAGGCTAACCCATCCCCCTACCCTCCTCCCCTCTAGAACACTCAGTTTGTTTTTCAGAGTCCATCATCTCTCCTGGTTCGTCTCCCCCTGACTTATTCCCCTTCATTCTTCCTCTCCTGCTATCTTCTTCTTTTTCTTTTTTCTTAAAATATGTTGCGTTATTTGTTTCAGAAGTACAGATCTGTGATTCAACAGTCTTGCACAATTCACAGCGCTCACCGCAGCACATACCCTCCCCAATGTCTATCACCCAGCCACCCCATCCCTCCCACCCCCAACCACTCCAGTAACACTCAGTTTGTTCCTGAGATTAAGAATTCCTCATATCAGTGAGGTCATATGATACATGTCTTCCTCTGATTGACTTATTTCACTCAGCATAACAGCCTCCAGTTCCATCCACGTCATTGCAAATGGCAAGATCTCATTCCTTTTGATGGCTGCATAATATTCCATTGTGTATATATACCACTTCTTCTTTATCCACTCACCTGTCGATGGACATCTTGGCTCTTTCCACAGTTTGGCTACTGTGGACATTGCTGCTATAAACATTGGGGTGCACATATGCCTTCGGATCCCTACATTTGTATCTTTGGGATAAATACCCAGTAGTGCAATTGCTGGATCGAATGGTAGCTCTAATTTCAACTGTTTGAGGAACCTCCATACTGTTTTCCAGAGTGGTTGCACCAGGTTGCATTCCCACCAACAGTGTAGGAGGGTTCCCCTTTCTCCGCATCCCCGCCAACATCTGTCATTCCCTGACTTATCAATTTTAGCCATTCTGACTGGTGTGAGGTGGTATCTCATTGAGGTTTTGATTTGGATTTCCCTGATGCCGAGCGATGTTGAGCACTTTTTCATGTGCCTGTTGGCCATTTGGATGTCTTCTTTGGAAAAATGTCTGTTCATGTTTTCTGCCCATTTCTTGATTGGATTATTTGTTCTTTGGGTGTTGAGTTTGATAAGTTCTTTATAGATTTTGGATACCAGCCCTTTATCTGATATGTCATTTGCAAATATTTTCTCCCATTCTGTCGGTTGTCTTTTGGTTTTGTGGACTGTTTCTTTTGCTGTGCAAAAGCTTTTTATCTTGATGAAATCCCAATAGTTCATTTTTGCCCTGGCTTCCCTTGCCTTTGGCAATGTTTCTAGGAACAAGTTACTGCAGCTGAGGTCAAAGAGGTTGCTACCTGTGTTCTCCTTTAGGATTTTGATGGACTCCTGTCTCACGTTTAGGTCTTTCAAACACTTGGAGTCTATTTTTGTGTGTGGTGTAAGGAAATGGTCCAGTTTCATTCTTCTGCATGTGGCTGTCCAATTTTCCCAACACCATTTGTTGAAGGGACTGTCTTTTTTCCATTGGACATTCTTTCCTGCTTTGTCGAAGATGAGTTGACCATAGAGTTGAGAGTCCATTTCTGGGCTCTCGATTCTGTTCCATTGATCTATGTGTCTGTTTTTGTGCCAGTACCATACTGGCTTGATGATGACAGCTTTGTAATAGAGCTGGAAGTCCGAAATTGTGATGCCGCCGGCTTTGCTTTTCTTTTTCAACATTCCTCTGGCTATTCGGGGTCTCTTCTGGTTCCATACAAATTTTAGGATTATTTGTTCCATTTCTTTGAAAAAAGTGGATGGTATTTTGATGGGGATTGCATTGAATGTGTAGATTGCTCTAGGTAGCATTGACATCTTCACAATGTTGGTTCTCCCAATCCATGAGCATGGAACGTTTTTCCATTTCTTTGTGTCTTCTTCAATTTCTTTCCTGAGTATTTTATAGTTTTCTGAGTACAGATCCTTTGCCTCTTTGGTTAAATTTATTCCTAGGTATTTATGGTTTTGGGTGCAATTGTGAATGGGATCGACTCCTTGATTTGTCTCTCTTCTGTCTTGTTGTTGGTGTATAGGAATGCCACTGATTTCTGTGCATTGATTTTATAGCCTGCTACTTGACTGAATTTCTGTATGAGTTCTAGCAGTTTTGGGGTGGAGTCTTTTGGGTTTTCCACATAAAGTATCATATCATCTGCAGAGTGAGAGTTTGACTTCCTCTTTGCCGATTTGGATGCCTTTGATTTCTTTTTGTTGTCTGATTAAATTTTTCAATTCTTTAAAATTTGTTGTCTGCAGTTTTTTTTCTCTCTGCTTTATTTAATACTTTTTGGTTTTATAGATGCTCTTTCATCCCTCATTTTCTAAGAGTTATTTTCATAAAATAGATGTTGAATGTATTGAATACCTATAAGATCTGTGATGCATTTATTCATGTGATCATGTAGTCTTCTCTTTTTAACTCAGTAACATGCTACCCTGCATTAACATATTTTCTAATATTAAACCAACCCTTCATTTCACGGCTAGAACTGTATTGGCCAATGATGTATGGTGTGTGTGTGTGTGTGTGTGTGTGTGTGTTTATGTGTGTGTGAGTTTAAAACTGATTGGATGAGTTCACCAATATTTATAGGATTTTAATTTTACCTTAATTAAAATTGTTTTATATTTTTCTTTTTATTGTGTTTACTGGAGAAATTTCTTATTTTTACTTTTTAAGATTGTTAATGAGATATGTATAAGCCCTTCCTTGAAATTTTCTTAAAATATGCATGAAAAAAGGTTCATTTTGTGTTTGTGTGTATTTTAAGCTACAAATTCATTTTCTTAATATTATGCTTCCATTTGAATTGTATTATGTTTTTATATTTTGAATTTTTTTCTTGAGTTGGAAAGTATTCTTTTAATATCAGCTTTGGGTTAACTCAAATGGTCAAATTATCAAAGCAGACTTAATAAAAATCATACATTTTACCCAGCCACAATCTTTATGAAAGACTCAAATGATGAGGCAAGCCCCTGAAACAATGAAATCTTCTTTTCCTAAAGGATCAAGGAACTGCCGAATGCAATTTCCCCAAATTTATATTTCTCCTCTATTGGGACTCTTTTTTGTTTCAAATTAATAGGAGAGATTTGAACAATATATGAGAAAATGCTGGCACAAATAAGGTCATTTAATTTGATTCCATTTGAGATTCCCCCATTTATACAGCTACATGACTATCTTTCATCATCCAGTTAGCCCTGCCACATAAATCCATAAAGTCCAGGTTTGTTGTTACTTTTGTCTTTAATAAGCAATCAAGACAGACCAGATATATCATTCTACATATATTGTACAGATAGAGACTCCTGGAATTTTCTGCTTTAACTACCAGTAATATGTTTAGACAATGATCTTGTTATGATTGTTGACATGTTAACATTTCATTTTTTTCCTGACCTATTATTTTTCATAGTTGACAAATCAGCTGGCAGGCTTCACATTGGCCCCCTGAAGTCTTTTCTAATCCTGGGAATCACTAGCTACATATATTTTATTTTTACTTAATTCTATTAATAAATCTACACTCTGTTACATCAGATAGCCCCATCAATTAATGTTTAACACAACATCTATGAATTAAATTATAGGATCAATTTCATTCCTTCCAACAGAAATATCTTTACTTACCACCCATCCTCAGTGACAGTAGAGGTAGGTAGAGAACATGATTTATTAAATTCTGTGTCTTATTTAATTTATGGACATAATTGTACCCCAGGTATCATACACAGATTTTTAGTGACATCAGTTTCTCAGTATCATTATGTAATATTCTCTGTACCCCCATAGGAAGAGCCTGTATTAAAAATATTTGTTTTATCCCAAGGGGATAGGACATGTTCCCATTTTATACATGGTGTCCTTATCAGTAGAAAACAAGAATGAGTCCACGCTGTCCAGTGACATCCTTCCCAGAAATGTACTCTGATAGTTTGGGTTTCTAACACTGATCTATAGGAGCATTTATATTGCTTTCCAAGTTTGGATATTTCAAAGACTCCACCAGACCCTACAGAGTACATTCACATAAGGCCTTCATTTAAAGGTAAAGGATACACTGCAGTGGAGAGAGTCGAGAAAACATCACAGATCTGAGAAATATCCCACAGCACAGCTCCATGCACATACACATTTTGTGCACCTGGACTACACTGTCTCAGGTTTGAACTGCCATGGTCTGTGGCAGGAATCTTGACTTGGAGAGAGCAGCCAGAAAAGATCTCAGTGGCCCCTCAAGTAGCCAAGACAGTGTTTTCAAACCAACTAGCCCAGAGGTAAACCATCAGTAAAGAAGCTAACCTTGGGGATCAGCAGGGGGTATCAGACTTTACACAGCACATCATACATCCTTCTGCTCTTATCTTGGCCAAGTGTCAAAAACCAGATATCATGCATCCCCAGAGATAAAGACAGAGCATTCCCACTTCAACTGTAAATCCACTCTGTAACTACATTAAATACTAGAGTGATCAAAATATCCAATAGTTCCTCCTGGGTGAGCCTACAGCCCTCTTCGGGAATTGTTGACAGTTGTGGTGCTCTGTCAGGTTGGGGATACATTCAGTCCTCTTGTATTTCATTAATCTCCCGTAGTGACTGCCAACTGTGGCCAATATCTTAGAAAAGAGCTAATGAACGCTTGGTGATCAACATCAGATATGGAAGGAGCATCACAGCTTCTGCTACAGTGGCTTTGTTATCCAGTTACTGGTGCAGTGTCAGGCACAGAGAAAGCACTGCATAAATATTTGTTCCTTAATATAAAAATTACTTCCACACCAGGGAGTATCCTTATTCAATCAAGCAAATCTAATTATGATAACTTGTCTTCAAGAATATAATTTTGGGGGGGCGACTGTGTGCCTCAGTCAGTTGAGAATCTGCCTCTTGTTTTCAGCTCAGGTCATGATCTCATGATCTCATGGGTCATGAGATTGAGACTGACAGGGGGCTCCCCTCCCAGCAGCGAGTCTGCTTGAAGATTCACTCCCTCTTCTCCTCTCCCCACTTGTATGTGCATGCTCTCTCTCTCTCTCCCTAATAAATAGATAAATCTTTGAAAAAAAGAAATGTAATTTTTGTTTGACATATAATCCAAGACTACGTCTAAACTTTTGGAGACACAATGAGACCTGTCTTAATCAACTACATATACTGTTGACATTGTATAACCTGGGCTTCAGCACAGGTTGAGTATATCATGTGTACACAACACTAGTTTGAGCATACCATGTGCACAAGAACTACTGTGTACTCCATCTAACAGTCAGTTGGGGATATTCTAGCCTCAAGTATAACTCAGTCTGGGTGTGTCACAAGGCTTCCTATAAGTGGCTCCTCAGAAACTTCAAAGTAGAGTCATTAGTGTTATGTGGCCACTATACCACTCTTCAGACCACTCTGCTTAGGCCTATGTAATTTATAAATAGCATTCCTTGTGGCTATTCCTTCCACATTCACAATTTATAGATTTGACATAAGGATATGTCTACCTACCTGTGGGTGATAACTCGCAGTGTGAACCTTTTCAGTTTCACCATAATTTCTTCCCATTTTTTATTTTTATCACCTATGTATCACCAACCACTGTTGTTTTGTTGTTATTGTTGTTGTTGGTTTGGTTTGGCTGGCCTGTACTATGTATACATTATTTCATCAAGTAATGGCAGTTCCCAGGAAGACGTAGTAGGATCTGGCAGATAGAGTTATATAACAGTCTCTTTCACTTGCTAAAAGTATGGCATTCAGTTAGCCCCAATATGGTTACATAGGTAACAGCCCATAGTGAAGTTCCTTTAAGAATGAATATGCTGTCAAATATTTTGTTACAAGTCACACTTTGTATGTGATAGTTAACTCTACTAAGACTTGTAGTTGCAGCCACTGTTCCAGGGAAACTGGATCAGGAAAAGAATGAGAACAAATCTGTGAAATGGAAAATAAATAAAGGAATGTACAGCAATATCCCACATCTCCTCTTTCAACTTTCCTATCCTAGAAATTTTTTCACTGGAGCTTCCAAAATACTTTACTTCCTCTCTTCTTAGTGTGAAGATACCATTTTAATCAAATTACCCATCCCTCAAGAAGTTAAAAATAGAGCTACTCTCCAACCAAGCAATTGCATTACTAGGTATTTACCCCAAAGATCTGAAGGGACACATTCACCCCAATTTTCATAGCAGCAATGTCCACAATAGCCAAACTATGGAAAGAGCCAAGATGTCCATCGACAGATGAATGGATAAAGAAGCTATGGTACATATATATACAATGGAATATTACTCAGCCATCAGAAAGGATGAATACTTAACTTACCATTTACATCAACATGGATGGACCTGGAGGGTATTATGCTGAGTGAAATAAGTCCGTCAGAGAAAGACAATTATCATATGGTTTCACTCATATGTGGAATATAAGAAACAGTACAGAGGATCATAGGGGAAGGGAGGGAAAACTGAATGGAAAGTAATCAGAGAAGGAGACAAACCATGAGAGACTTTTACCTATAAGAAAAAAACTGAGGGGGGTGCCTGGGTGGCTCAGTTGGTTAAGCAACTGCCTTCAGCTCAGGTGATGATCCTGGAGTCCCGAGATCGAGTCCCACATCAGGCTCCCTGCTCGGCAGGGAGTCTGCTTCTCCCTCTGACACTCCCCCCTCTTATGTGCTCTCTCTCTCTCTCTCATTCTTTCTGTCTCAAATAAATAAATAAAATCTTTTTTTTAAAAAAAGAAAAAACTGAGGGTGCTGGAGAGGAGGTGGGTGGGGGAATGGGATAATTGGGTGATGGGCATTAAGGAGGGCACGTGATGTGATGAGCACTGGGTGTTATATGCAACTGATGAATTATTGAACTCTACATCTGAAACTAATGTACTACATGTTGCCTAATTAAATTTAAATTTAAAAAATAAATAAATTTTAAATAAATTTTTAAAAAGTTACCCATCCCCTTCAAATTTTTCCACCACCTATTTAGCAGCAAGTATTTTAATTGCTCATTCTAAATTTAAATGACACCTCAGTTCTTGGAATGATAAAGAATATGATATGTCCATGTAGTATGTTTTCATGTCAATTTTTTTTATATTTGTGGCAGTAAAATGGTGAAGTAGTAAAGTAAAAATATGTAGTGATTTGCTTTATCAAATGAAATATGGCCAGGTAGGTCAACATGATAAGCAATTTACTGTTTCATAATTTTGATTGCTTTCTCTATAGTTGCTTCTGTCATAGGATAAACAAAGCCTAGATGAAATTTATTATGAATATCAGTCAACAGCCATTTTCAAAAATCTATCTTTAGGATTTCAGTACAATCTATTTTTCTTTAAATTCTGTAACAAGAGTAACATATGCAGGATTTTAAAACATTGTCTAGTTATCCTGGGCCCATATACTTGACCATTCTACCTTTCCACAAGGTTGTTGAAACAGGGTCAAGTTTAGGTAAATATTCAAACACTGCTCTGAGGAATCAAACTTAATATTTCCTCCATCCTTAACCAAAGAGCCCACAACTCTGTCCATTGTGCAAAGCTGATGCTGCTTTCTTCTACCAAAGTTTATGAATGGCAGAAAATATCAAAGCCAATTTCCAAAAAGCAAGACAAACCTCCATCTGAGAACTCCCAACAGAGAATCCAGCAGCTTGTTTTGTATTGACCAGGAGATGATCATAGGATTCAGAAATAGAATAATGGGCAAGAAGATCCTCAGAGGGCTCTGTCATAACCCTTCAGGCAATCTGTTCATGTTTGTGGTGAATTTACCCCAATCTTTTCTATGTTTCATGATCTTGAATATGACATTTCCATTTTATCAATGAGCTGTACTGATCAGCTCCTTTTGTACTTGAATGTTTCTCATACATTATCCACTAGTTATTACTGGTCTCAGAATTATTTTATGTACTTCCATGGTGGGGGCACGTTCTACAAATGTTCAATAAAAAGCTAGCAATTATCTTTCAAAGAGCTATGATGAACAGTTGCCATCAGGCAACTTTTGATTCTAAAATCCCAGTGGTCTCTGCTGAGTAGCATTATTCAATTTCTGCCTAAAGCTCACATTGTTCTTTCTAGTTGCAGACACTTTTAAAATCATCTGAAAAGTCAGGTCATAGATCCCAGTGGGAATTCTTGGGCCACAAACCTTTATGAAGAATTTAATGCCAATTTCTGCCCAAAGCCCCATTCAAATTCACATCTCTTTCTGGTGACTTTGTGAATAGAGGCCCACAGTATTCTCAAGTGAGCAAAGTGATTTTGTCCAAATCCAAACAGTTTCATCAATCACTTCTTTTCGGTGGCACTATCAATAAGAAATAATTATTTCTTACAGTAGTACACAGGATATTCCAAGTTATGCCTGCCCATGCAGTTGACAAACATTTCACAGACTGGCTTGGACCTTGAATTTAGCTGGGTGTGTGAGGCACTCTCTAATTGTGTTATGGGCAACTAATTTCTTAAATCCTGTGATTCTTCCTCTAAGGAATTATGATATCAGCAGTGTAGTATATAAACTTACTTTGGAAGGTCATGACGCCCAAGTCCCACTGCACTAGATTCAGACAGTATGCAGACAAATTTAATATCCCTTTGGAAAAACCTTAAATATTGAACATTGTTCCTTAAAACACAATTTTTATCTGACTATACTCCAGGGTAGAAATTGAAAATTAAGCATTAGACTAGTGCATTAAGTTCTATCAATCATGTTTGTCTTGTTGCAATTTCTGTGTGGTATTAACCATATCAGATTTGGTTGAGGTGATCTGGGAAACCACCTTGTTTAATCTCTGATGGTTTTTTGTCAGTCTCTATGAGTAATATGAGTAGAGCACCAGCCTAGCGGGGATATTAAAAAGGGAGTTAATGGAAATCAATGATTCTATTTCCACCATTTCTTTAATCAGAGCAGTGATCTTTTGTTATTATCCTAAAATTTTATATTTCTTAATGTTTACTATAGCATAAGACTTGGAAAATTCCAAAAGGCTTTCTTTAGCACATCCTTGTAAAACTGGGAAAAAAGCAGACTTAGTTGGCGTTCAATGGAAAAAGTGGAGGCTCCCATTTGCACACACCAGTCTTTTCAATCATACATCCAGATAATCATTCTACAACTGAGATGATTCTTTACAGTCAATTTTCAAATCATACAGTACCAATGATTTTTGTCCATCACCATGTGTCTTAGTCCATTCAGGCTGCTATAACAAAATACCAGAGAATGGGTAGCTTATAAACAACAGAAATATATTTCTCAGAGTTATGGAGGCTGAGATGTCTAAAATCAAGGTGCCAGCAGATTTAGTGTCTGGTGAGAGTCCACTTATAAATTTATAGATGTAAACTTCTTTTGCTGTGTCCTCACACAGTGGAAGAGGCAAGAGAGTTTTCTTTGGCAACTTTTATAAGGGCACAATCACATTCATGAGGGATCTGCCCTCATGACCTGATCACCACTCAAAGGTCTCGTTTTCTAATACCACTACCTTGGGGGTCAAGTTTCAACATATGAATTTTGAATGGACACAAAAAGACTATAGCACCATAACATTTTCAAGTTTCAACTTGGAGCCATTTAGTGTATCCAAAATGTAATCACAATAAGTTTGGCACACTAATCTGAAGCCATTTGGCCCACATCATTGCAAAAGCCTTGGATCTCCCCACTACAAATATTGGGAAAATAGATCCTATTTTACCTTTTAAAAATCTTTTTAAAGATCCAATAGCTATTCAAGCAGTTTTCAATTATAAATTTCAATTATAAATTGTAAATCCTCATAATTAGATATAAATTTATTCAAGTTGGAATATAAAAAGCTATGTTGACAGGGAACTTTAAAAGGTGTGTTTCTAGGTCTTTGCTATTTATGACCTTGATGGTTTTGAACAGTAAAAGGTATTTTAAGGAATATGCCTCAATTTGAAATGTCTAATATTTTATCATTATTAGACTGGAGTTGTATGTTTGGGGAATGAATATCACAAAAGTGAAGTGACCTTCTCATCTTCTTTCAGGGAGTGCATAATGTCTAGATGCCTTATCAGTGTTGGTGTGAACTTTCATTACTTGGTTAAGGTAGTGTTGGATGGGCTTCTCCACTACAAAGTTACTATTTTTCCTCTTCCATGCTTTATTCCAAAGGTTGAAGAACTGTAGCCCACTGGTCAAATCAGGCCTTTCACCTGCTTTTGGAAATAAAGTTTTATTGGAATATTGTCATACCCATTTGTTTATGTATTATGATTTATGGCTGCTTTCACACATTTTTACAATAACATAGTAGTTCCTATAGAGATCTGTGGCCTGCAAAGCCTAAAATATTTACAATCTGCCCTTTAAAGAAAAAGTTTGCCAGAACCTACCTATTCTTTTTTTTTAATTTCTAATAAACTTTATTTTTAAAAACAGTTTTAGGTTTACAAGGAAATTGCTAAAATATCACAGGTAGTTCCCATAAACCTGCACCAGTTTCCCCATTATTAACATCTGTCATCCAGAATACATTTCATTTAGCTATCATTTCTTTTGTTTTGTTTTGTTTTTGTTTTTTTGTTTTTTGTTTTTTTAATTTTATTTTATTATGTTATGTTAATCACCATACATTACATCAAGAACCTACCTGTTCTTTGAAAGAAAGTCAAAAAGTCCAGCATATAGTCAAGGAAAGAGGAAGCATCCTGGATGAGTAAATAATTCTGGACAAGTAACCATATACATTTGTTATTTGGAATTTTTCATGAAAAAACATTTGTCTTGTCTCCTGCATTCATTTTTTCCAATCATTTATTTCTATCACCATAGACTCAGATATTTATCGTATTCTTTGGGTTAAAATCCAACACTACTATTATTCATTTTGCTTCTCAAATTGTGCCTGTTTTTACCATTGGAAGTACTTTCAGGTTGGCTTTAGTGTCGACTTTGAAATGCCTTTATTTTAATTTAATTTATTTTTTTGTTGCTGTTAAACTCCCTTACATTCTGGGACGATAAGATGCTGCAGGACTGCTTCAATAATCTCTCCCCTAGCACTAAAATCAACCATGTCTCCTAGGAGCTCTGATTCCTTTAGTAGAAAGTGGTATTTGGAAACCAAGATCTGAGTGCTGGGTGTGCTTGTTTCTACCGGGTTGTCATTGCTTCTGAGCCATGTCAGCAACTTGCACAAGGAAATACTTGTGTGTATACTAAATCATGGATACTCATATATCCATATGTATTCTGTATCAATTGATTTGGATATATATTAAAATAAACCTAAGTTCATACTATTTCTGCCTTTAATTAGAGGCAACAGGGTTAATATGAGACAGCTTTCTTGTTTATTTATAGCTTGTCAGTAAGAAATCAGAATCTTATTATCTAAATGTATTCAATTATTTGTTGAACCTAGTTTACATGCAAAGTTGCTTCAGCATTAATAATCCATACTTGTAAGAGGAACAAATTCTCCTAATAGAATACAGGGTTGTTTTGTTTTGGGGGGTTTGTTTGTTTGTGTTTCTTTGTTTTGTTTTTTTATTTTAATCCTAGGCAAATATACTTACTATTTCTAGAAGCTTATTTAGAGATTATTTACATTTTTACACAGGCAGTCTCTATGGGAATTCAGGGTAAGAATGAATGAGTCCACTAAACAATGAACAAATGAACAAACAAAAACGGCTGCAGTCTCAGAAGGAAATAGGAATGCAAAGGCAAAGGCAAATCAAATCTTGAGAATTAGCTCCTGGAATTCATGAAATGAACAAGCATACAGGTGATTATGTTATGTACAGTGAGATGAAAGACTACATATCTCCCTTACACTAGATAAAATTGACAATACAACAACAACAAACCCACATCCAATGTCAAAAGGTAATGACTTGCTCAGAAATGGTTACTGCTAAAATTACCATATATAAGTGTTGCCACATAGCCGGTAAGTGTATTACACAGGGCATCTACCACTAGCCCTACAAGTGAATGCTAACTTGGACTGTCATTAATCTACTCTAAGATTTGCTTGCCTGATAAAGTAAGAAACTTTAGAAGACAAATTTAAAGGTTTAAAACAGAAAATTTTTTATTCATTAGACCCATTTGCATATATTTCTCCTAACCAAGGTATGCATTTCATTGATACCATTGTACAGACATGAGTAAGGAAATAATATTTAATGGACAAATACTGCTTATCAATCTCAGAGCAGTTTCTTCACTGAAAATTGGAGTGGGTAACTGAAACAGTTTTTACACTTAAAACAGGTGGTAAAATATGGACTAGTTGGTTGAATGAATATGTACTAAAAACTGGATATGAAGACTTCCAGTTTAAGCTGTCATATGTAAAGAACATGTATGTCATGATTCCTGTCCTTATTTCAAGGAAAAGCTGAACAAGTTGAAATCAATGATTCTCTTAGACCCATCAGAGAACTGAGGTCACAAGGCAAAACACTACTCTGAAATTCAGAGAGACAGGCAAATCCAAGAGCTGTGGCCAAGATTTGCTTACCTGAAGAAAGCCACTACAGCCATAAACTGGCAGAAATATTTAAATGGTAAATTTGATGAATTAGCAGTCTCTGTGTGAACTAGCTTGACAGTGAGAAAGTTCTGCGAGATGTAGTTTTAGGGAGGCTCACATACTTTAATGGGTTTTAACTCTAGAAACCCCACCAGGTTGTCATGATGAAGAGTGAAGAAAAATTATTTCATGGTGCTAACAGAGAAAGGGGAAGAATAACCATTGTAAAATATGCTGTGAGTGTTCTCCATAGCAAAGGCCTCCTCTCAAAGGGAAAGGACTTTACCACTTGGTAAGGAGACACTTGTTCCATTCCAATCCCAATGACCTTGTTGTCCCACCAAAAGGTAAGACAAAAGCTAACAAACACTTTTGAAGGTCACAGCCCAGGCACACAGATGGTTTACTTATAAGATTACAGAATACTTATCACCCATACCTTACTGCCCAATCAACAGGGCTCTAGTAAAATAACTTTGAATTATAGCTGAAAGAACAGCAAGGCCAAACTGTATCTAAGGAGAAGATCTTTTTTTTTAAATTAATTAATTAGTTTATTTTTGAGAGAGAGAGAGCAGGGGGAAGGGCAGAGGGGGAAAGAGAGAGTCTCAAGCCAACTCTGTGTCCAGCGTGGAGGCCTGGGTGGGGTGCAATCTCAGGACTCTGAGATCATGCCCTGAGCTGAAATCAAGAGTTGGACATATAATCAGCTAAAACACCCGGGTGCTCTGCTAAGGAGAAGTTCTAAAGGAACTCTAAAAACAACAGTGGAGACAAAACAGGAACACTAAAAAGCCCTGAATCCTCTGGCATTTATAACTACAGCAAAGGTTCAGCTCTGTCCAGATCCTAACCAGGTTAACATAAAACCTCACACTAAAGCCTATTTATTTTAGTTTCTGTTCCCTGATGCATCACATTTGACTTTCACCCAAAAAATCGCAAGTCATGCTAAAATGAAAAATACAGTCTGAAGAGACAAAGAAAACAGAGCCAGATTCAGGTTATACTCTTATTTTGGAAATATCAGATGAAGAACTTAAAATAACTGCAATTAATATGTTAAGGGCTCTAAAGAATAAAAGTAGACATTATGCAAGAACAGGTGAGAAATTTAAGCACAGAGATTAAAAACTCTAAAAAAATTTAAAAAATAATAGAAACCTTAAAAAAAACAATAATAGAAATGATTATTTTGATGGACTTGTCAGTGGACAAGGCACAGCAAAGGAATGAATTAGTGTGGTTAAAAATAGGTCAATGAAACCTCTCAAATTTAAATGTAAAAAAAAAAGAATTGAACATTTAAGAACTGTGGGGCAATGGCAAAACATGTAATGTATGCATGACTGAAATACCAGAAAGAGGAGAAAAAAAGAATAGAGAACATTAGAAGTAATCATTTGAAGAAATACCAAAAATTAATTCTAAAATTAATGACAGACACCAAACAACAGATCCAGAAAGCTCTATAAAGTCACATAGAATGGATACAAGAAAATACAAATATATGTACATATTTACATACATACTGGCCTAATCATATCACATATAAATTGCAGAAAGAAAAAAAAACACAAAGAAAATGTTGAAAGAAGCAAAAGGGGGAAAAATTACCTATAGAAAAACAAGTAAAATAATTACTTCATACTTTGCATCAGAAACTGTAGAGAGCCGACTGAAGTATTTGAAGTGTTGAAAGAAAAAAACCACCAACCTAGAAATCTATATACATTGAAATCATCCTTCAACAGTGAAGGATAAATAAAGAATTTCTTAGACAAACAAAAACTGAAAAGAATTCGCAGTTAGTAGATTTGTCATGCAAGAAGAAATGTTAAGGGGCGCCTGGGTGGCTCAGTTGGTTAAGTGACTGCCTTCGGCTCAGGTCATGATCCTGAAGTCCCGGGATCGAGTCCCACATTGGGCTTCCTGCTCAGCAGGGAGTCTGCTTCTCCCTCTGACCCTCTTCCCTCTCGTGCTCTCTATCTCTCATTCTCTCTCTCAAATAAATAAATAAAATCTTTAAAAAAAAAAAAAAAAGAAGAAGAAATGTTAAGATAGTAAGTCAGAAATTTGATCTGCATAAACAAAGGAAGAATATCAGAAAAGGAATAAATAAATGTAAAATGAAATATTTTATTTTTCTTATCCTAATTAGCTTAAAAAATGTTTGTTTAAAGGAATAATAGCAATAAAGTATTGGGTGGTTATAGGCTACGGATAAGTGAAATGAATAACAGCAATGTCCTTAGGGAAAGGAAGGAAGATTAGAAGCACTCTGTTACAAGTTACAGTGTTATTTAAAGGTGGAACTAGATTAGTTAAAAATATATATTTCACCTCTAAGTCAATGTCTCATTTTTAAAATATAATTAATATGCTGAGAGGTGATAAAATTAAATCATATAAAATGATCAATTAAAGCCAACAAAGCCAGAAAAAAAGGGAGAAAACAAAAATAAAAAACAAATGCAACAAATTACAGTTACAAACATGTAGATATAAACAAACTATATTAATAAGATTTCTAATGCGGTCTAAATACACCATATAAAACGAAGTAATTGCCCTAATGTGTGTAAAATGACTCAACTATATGTTGTCTTTGTCACCTCAAGCAGCTATATAACAAAATACCATAAATAGGGTGGTTTATAAACAACAGAAATATATTTCTCATAATTCTAGGGGCTGAAAGTTGAAGATCAAGGTGCCAGCACGACTGAGTTCTGGTGAGGCTCCAAGTTGGGACTGCAGATTGCCAACTTTTTGTATCTTCACATAGCAGTCAGCAGAGAGGGGAAGAAAGCTCTCTTATAAGGGCACTAATCCCATTCATGAGTACTCCACCCTTGTGACCTTATTTAATCCTAATTACCTCTCAAAGGTTGCACCGCCTGATACTCAACATTGGGGAGTAAGGTTTCAACATATGAATCTGGGGAGTAGGGAGGAGAGGGGAGACACAAACATTCAACCTATAACAGTTGTCTACAAGAAATCTAAGAGAGGTTAAAAATAAAGAGAGAGAGAAATATAGTATGTTAACACTAATCAAAACACTAAGCATGTTAACACTAATCAAAACAAATCTGGAGTAGCTACATTAATTTCAAACAAAGCATACTTCAGAGCAAGGATAATTATCTTGGATAGAAAAGGGTGCTACATAATGAGAAAAGAGTCAATTCACCAAAATGACATAACAATCCTGTCAATTAACTTCATCTAATTAATATGCATAAATTACTCCTTCCAACAAGTGCAGAATGCACATTCTTCTCAAGCTCACATGGAACATTCACCAGGTTAGGCCACATTCTGGGCCATTAAACGAACTTTTACAAATTATAGGAATAGGAAACATAAAATATGTTTGCAAGCCAAAATGAAATTAAATCAAAAATCAATAATAAAAAGATAGCTAGAAAATACCCAAATATTTGGAGATTAAACAACATGAGTCTAAATAACATATAGGTCAGAGAAGAAGTTCCAAGAGAAAATATTTTGAACTAAATGAAAATTAAAATACAACTTATGAAATGTCTGGGAGACAAGGGAAATAGTGTACAGAGGACAATATATAGCCTCAAATACATATAAAAGAATAATAATCCAAAATTAAAAACCTAAACTTCACCTTTAGTAACTAGATAGATAATAATTTAAATCTAAAGCAAGAATAAAAATAATAACAAATTTTAGAGCAGACATAAATAAAATTGAAAACAAAAAAACAATAAAGTCAATGGAACCAAAAGCTGGTTCTTTGAGAACATAGATAAAATTGATTAACCGGTAGCCCAGCTAACTAAGAAAAAAAGAGAGAAGACAATGGCATCCATTTCACTGGTAAAATATGAAAAACATTTCAGGAAAATGTGTAAACTGTGGATGTGGACAGAGTTCACTTAAGAAAAATATAAACTGAAAACAGCATCAAGTTAGATGATTTTAAGTGTGTTTGGTGTGTAGAATTATAGACAACTTCATGCCAGGTGTAAGCAAAAGGTATTTATGTAAAATATATAGTTTACCAAAAAAAGAGCTGTATTTGGGTTTGAATATGTCCAATTGGCCATCATGGGAGTCATGATGTTTTTGAATACAGAATGGTTTCTCAAGATAGAATTTTAATGAATTTCATCAAAGTTCAGTGGCAAATGTGTTGGCTTAATCAGCACTAACTCTACCATGCCAAATGTCTTTTGGGGACATTAAAATCTAGATTTATCATATTGTATCAGGTGGAAATAAATTTTCTGGAGGCTCATCATCATGACCAAATATTGTTAACCAAATATGGATACCTGATGAAATTCAATTCTAAGATAGTGGTACAACTGGAGATATACCAACAATCCAATCAAATGACCCACTGAATAATAACTGTAATGTCACACTATTCCCTTCAGTGATGCTTTTAGCTGGCTTTTATCCTTTCTCAGACTACTGGATATCTAATCACTATGGAATCTGTTTTAGAGGTCGGTAGCTGAGTATGCTAGAGAATCAAACCAGATAAACAGGTTGTATCAACTACCCCTGTGGTAGTGTGTAACTGAATAATATGGTCCTTTTCATTGTTCTCTAATGGCTCAGGTACCATGGGTAAAATAGGAATTTATTCTTACTGTGTGGCAACTGATTGGGATTGGAGAGATAAAGGAACAATTTCCAAAAAGTGTCTGTAAAAACTTGTAGAATATCTGGATATGATAACCCCTATTATGCACACAGAACATCAGGAATGCATGGTACAAGGGAAAATATTTTTTTCTTGCTGGGGTGAAAAAGAAAGAATGATACTGTGATTTAAACTGATGCATAGTATGCCAATTACTACGTTAGTACCTCTGATAGAGCATAACAAAGTGTAGCAAAGGCTGTACACATTTACTGATAAAATTAAATAAAAACAAGATTTATGTAAATGATTATTCCAAAGATGAGAAAATATTTTGGGAAAGTGAATAAAGACTGCAACTGACATAAACCCATGGAAACCAATAAGTAAATTATTTCTTAAAATTATATATACTTGAATATCACCATTAACACACAGTAAAACTTCCAAATAATTCTGGCTGATAGAAGAAAATCATGAGCTAGCTGAAAAAAAGAATATCAAGAAATATGTGAGGAGTTATGATCACAACTAACATTATTTGTAAATGAAATGTGTATTTCCTTTTGGAAAGTTCAAATCATGGTCATTGTGGGTATTTGTTGATTTATTATTTTATATGAGATATTGGAGAAAATGTGGCAAGGAAATTATAAAAAAGATACCTAACATGTAGTAAGATGATATTGAAGACAGTGGGATAAGTTAAAATAGTTGGCCTGTGATCCATTTCTTCATATTTTCCCTAGAAGTTCCTGGAAGTGGGGTGGGGAAGAAAGCAGGTAAGCAGGAATAGTCGCCCTAACATAGTAATAACTACACCATCTGGTAAGTAGGTTGGTTATGTCTTTTAGGAGGTTAATTTACCTATAGAATATTCTTATAGGATGCCCCTTATTTAGGATCACTTACAGTAAAAAAAATTAGGATCTGTTGATTTATGTGCACTGCTCTCCAGACAATATCATATAAACTAGGTGAGGATCTAGGGTGTGAAAGAGTTATTTTTCTTAAACTAAAAATTATCTGCTAAGACTGCACCCAAAACCATAAGATACCTAGGAATACATCTAGCCAAAGAGGCAAAGAATCTGTACTCAGATAACTATAGAGCACTCATGAAAGAAATTGAGGAAGAAACAAAGAAATGGAAAAACGTTCCATGCTCATGGATTGGAAGAACAAATGTTGTGAAAATGTCTAGGCTACCTAGAGCAATCTACACATTTAATGCAATCCCTATCAAAATACCACCCACTTTTTTCAAAGAAATGGAACAAATAATCCTAGAATTTGTATGGAACCAGAAGAGACCCCAAATAGCCAGAGGAATGTTGAAAAAGAAAAGCAAAGCCGGTGGCATCACAATTCTGGACTTCAGGCTCTATTACAAAGCTGTCATCATCAAGGCGGTATGGTACTGGCACAAAAACAGACACATAGATCAATGGAACAGAATAGAGAGCCGCGAAATGGACCCTCAACTCTACAGTCAACTAATCTTTGACAAAGCAGGAAAGAATGTCCAGTGGAAAAAAGACAGTCTTTTCAACAAATGGTGTTGGGAAATTCGGACAGCCACATGCAGAAGAATGAAACTGGACCATTTCCTTATACCACACACAAAAATAGACTCAAAATGGATGAAAGACCTAAATGTGAGACAGGAGTCCATCAAAATCCTAGAGGAGAACACAGGTAGCAACCTCTTTGACCTCAGCCACAGCAACTTCTTCCTAGAAACATCGCCAAAGGCAAGGGAAGCAAGGGCAAAATGAACTATTGGGACGTCAGCAAGATAAAAAGCTTTTGCACAGCAAAAGAAACAGTCCACAAAACCAAAAGACAACCGACAGAATGGGAGAAAATATTTGCAAATGACGTATCAGATAAAGGGCTAGTATCCAAAATGTATAAAGAACTCTATCAAACTCAACACCCAAAGAACAAATGATCCAATCAAGAAATGGGCAGAAGACATGAACAGACATTTATGCAAAGAAGACATCCAAATGACCAACAGACACATGAAAAAGGAGGTTCCTCAAAAAGTTGAAAATAGAGCTACCCTATGACCCAGCAATTGCACTACTGGCTATTTACCCCAAAGATACAAATGTAATGATCTGAAGGGGCACATGCACCCCAGTGTTCATAGCAGCAATGTCCACAATCGCCAAACCATGGAAAGAGCCAAAATGTCCATCAACAGATGAATGGATAAAGAAGATGTGGGATATATATACAACGGAATACTATGCAGCCATCAAAAATGAACTCTTGCTATTTGCAACAATGTGGATGGAAATAGAGGGTATTATGCTAAGCAAAATAAGTCAATCAGAGAAAGACAAGTATCATATGATCTCACTGATATGAGGAATTTGAGAAACAAGACAGAGGATCATAGGGGAAGAGAAGGAAAAATGAAACAAGACAAAACCAGAGAGGGAGACAAACCATAAGAGACTCTTAATCTCAGGAAACAAACTGAGGGTTGCTGGAGTGGTAGGGGGTGGGAGGGATGGGTGGCTGGGTGATGGACACTGGGGAGGGTATGTACTATGGTGAGCGCTGTGAATTGTGTGAGACTGATGAATCACAGACCTGTACCCCTGAAACAAATAATACATTATATGTTAATAAAAAAAAATCTGCTATGTAAGGTGATCCAAAAAAAGAAACTCCATTGCAAACATCCAGTATTTATCTGGGCCAAAGAACCCATGTCTGATATGGGAAGGAAAGCCCTGGGAGTTGTCCTCAATGTCCCAGATCTTCTTCTGCTTTACCTCTGATTCTTGTTTGCTTGTATAGTTGCAATTATTATTAAAGCCTCACACTCTGTGAGACTGCAGATTCATCTTAGTTTGATTGGACAATCAAATCCTTTTTTATCTCAGTATGGTAACTAGAAACAATTGTTAGAGAATAGGCATAAATATCAATATTTAGTTTTAATATTTTAATGTCAAAACTTCTAAGTTTAACAGATTTAAAGGAGATAATATATCTGTTTAGAACTATATTTTATAAAATAAACTTGTCATCTCTTACTTAAATGTAATATGTTATGAAAATTTTACCACATATCTATGATAATCGGAAGTCTGAACACAAAAAGAACAATAAGCCCCAAATGGTATACAAATATTTATCAATAGATCAATAAAAACCACAACTTTAAAAACAAAAATAATTATTAACAAAATAATCACAACAGAAATACCATTAATTTTTCAATTTTTAATTCATATTTTTTCTTTCAAGTTTTATTTAAATTCCAGTTAGTTAACCTATGGTGTTATATTAGTTTCAGGTATAGAATTTAGTGATTCAACAATTCTGTACATCACCCAGGGCTCATCAAAAGTGCACTCTTTAATCCCCATCATCTATTTGACCCATACCACTCTTCCCTCTGGTAACCATCAGTTTGTTCTCTATAGTTAAGATTTATTAGACAATGAATTTGTAGGTTTTTGTTAGTTTATAAAATTTAAGGCATGATACAAAGACAATTCAGGAAAAAGATTAGTTAAAAATTCACCTACATTCTATTCCTTTTTTTATAAGCAAAACATATATGAATAAGTTAAAATAATTAAAGCTAGTAGAGTTGATTTTATTTAAACATCTTATTTCATAAGAAAAGATATCGTATTAGTTTACCAAGCTGCATTTTCAAATAAGCCCCAAGATTTCAGTGGCTTAACAATAAAAGTTTCTCACTCAAGGTAACAAGGTCGAAGCTGTAAGTTAGAAGGCAGTTTCCCTCCCAGTAGTGATTCAGAAAACCAATCTTTGATTTTGTGGCATTGTCATCCATTAGGGGGTTCACTGTTGTCTGTGTCCAGCTGGTTCAATAGGGGAATTAAAGATACACCAAGTTTTTAAAAGCTTTAATCAGGAAATAATACAGATTATTTTCACTTCAACTGCATTGTTAGAATCAAATGGCCAAATCTGGATGTTATAGTGACTAGGGTGTAAGTAGCTATTTCTTCATAGCATCTAGATACTATGGAAGGAGAGCAGAAATTTTGGTGGACCATGGTTATTTCAGCAGCAAGGTATGATTTATTGTGTTATTAAAAGTTCAAAGTTGTAACCCCAGCCCTGTCACTACTTGTTATGTAACCCTGTGCACATTTTTTTAACATATCTTAGCCTTAGTTTCCTAATTTATGAATAAGAAAATGTTAGACTAAATAATCTCCAAGTTTTTAATAGTTTACATTTAAATTGTTAATTATTTACCTCTACAGTCACAAATTAGCATTTTTTAAAGATTTTATTTATTTTTTTGAGAGAGAGAGGGAGAGAGCAAGAGCATGAGCGGGATGAAGGACAGAGGGAGGAGCAGACTCCCTGATGAGCAGGGAGCCTGATGCGGGATTCAATTCCAGGACTCCAGGATCATGACCTGAGCTGAAGGGCAGATGCTTAACTGACTGAGCCAGTCAGGCTCCCAACAAATAAGCACTTTTTAGCAAACATTTTAACTGGGTAAGTGTATATTTTTTATCACCATGTGATAACCTCATCACTATTAATAAAGGATTAAAAATAAAACAAACTGATTTTAAAAATTTTATTTAAGTTGTTAATATTCTAAAATACAGATCTTTCCACCCTCAAATCCCAGCCCAAAGACAAATATTTGTAGACTGCATTATCTTCACGATTCAAGGATAGGATATTTGAGTGGTTTAGCTAAAATATGCTTTCAGACAAATATAAGCAAATATACTTTCCTTTCAATTTCAAGGAAATTTGTGGGTTACTCCTATTTGCAGAATTTTTACAGTTAGAATTCTAAAGACTTCTAAAATTGAGACTTTTTCAAGGAGTCCGTAGCAAAGCTCTTTCTGGTTAGACAAAAGAACAGTAAAAATAATCTTGTTTCATGAGCTGTTTCAGGTTGGAAAGTATTTTAAGGTATAATTGAAATTTAAAACCTTCATTTATGTAGTAGCTAGTGGGTTAAAAGCTTCATTAGGTAAGAAAGGTATATACTTTAATGTTCAAAAAACATTACACTTTTACTATTTTCATAACTGCATTGTGAAGGAATTAAAGATTTTCAGTAATTAATTATCCACTTCAGTTCAATTTAGTTTCTAGAAAAAAATGTTGTTTTTATTGTACTTAATAAAATCTAATCCAGTAGATACTATGATAGAATCTTAACATAATATATACAAAACTCATCCCTCCCTCAGGGTCCAAAACCAATTTACATGTAGATGACACAATTTTATATCTTCTTTAGCATAATTTAGTTTGCATTTTCAGAAAGCAAAAATGAGCACTTTTCCCTCATGATAAACTACAGGGTTGTGAGTAGGTGCTTCTCACATAGTACAAAAACCAATCTGAAGAATAATAACTGTGAAGCTCCTTAGGGATTATAATTGATCTAATGCATAAAGTTGAAGATAATATAATTATTATTTTCAAGTAATAATTCATATTTGATTAAGGATTTATGGTACACTGGTTTTCTTCTCTATATCACATGTGTGTAGCTAATCTATATTAGTTAGAAATCTTGTAGTTTTTTAGAAAACTATTAAAATATTATTGTATAATATATATGAGAAGCATTTCTTACTATACATATATAATTAATTTGTGATATTTAGTCAATAATAATAAATATTATTCACAGGAAACAGAAACTTAAAGGATTTCCTAAGATTAATACCATACATAATTATAGTATTTTCTATATTTGAAAAATTAATCAGTATATTCAAAACAATTCTAAATTAAATGCAAAATAAAATGCCAAATTCTACAATTATTAATTCTATAAAAAAAGAAAACAGATGCTTGGTATCTTTAAACAAATTATTTTCAATACATATTGGATATGAACCAGAAAATGTCATACAAATATGGAACTGGTTGCAAAACACAATGATAAAAAATATATCATAATTTAAGATTCATATTTTAAATCTATATGACACTGTAGAAAATATCTGTGAGAATAGGCAACTATTATACATGTTGACATTAATAATGCATTGAATTCTAGGTATATAGAATGTTTTTCATAAAACATTTATAAACAGGAAAATTACATCACATTAATAGTTCAGTCCTATATACCATCTATCCTTTATGGCCTTCCTCAAAATTCTTGTCTCAAAAATTTTAGTTATTTCTTGTGATTTCACAAGAAACATACTTATGGGATCTTTATTATCAACTTACACAATTTCAAATTATACTATTCAATTGGTTAAATATGTAGGCAATTTATTCTGTAATGGCCTTCGAGCTAATGATGAATACATACCATGATAGACTGAAAGAAAGACTTAGTTGTCTCTTTTCAGGACCAGAAACATTGCATCGTGCTAGAAACCTCTATGTATGATTGTGAATTCCATTCCTATTAAGTGTGCATTGCTTTATATCACATTAACACTGAAAGACAATTTTCTTTAAAAATTACGAATTTTGTCCTTTGGAACTTAGAAGCAAGTTAAAGAAATTAGAAAATACTACCTCCCCAAAAAGAAAATATCCAGAAGTCTAAGAAAAGACATTAATATTGAGATTTGACTCTCCATACATTTTTCTCTTTTTTTTAAATTTTTTTTAAAGATTTTATTTAGTTATTTGAGAGAGAGAGCATGAGAGGGGGGAGGGTCCGAGGGAGAAGCAGACTCCCCGCTGAGCAGGGAGCCCGATGCGGGACTCGATCCCGGGACTCCAGGATCATGACCCGAGCTGAAGGCAGTCGCTTAACCAACTGAGCCACCCAGGCGCCCTCTCCATACATTTTTCAAATTGACCAAAACCCAGAGGATTATAAAAGTACATTTCAGAACATATACATATTTTAAACTATAGAAAATATTTCAAAATGTATTATTAGATGCTTAATAGAGTAACCATAAATGAACAAAGCTACGAATATAAATGAAACTAAAATGAGTACTTTTTCTATTAAGATTCTAAACCATTAGAAGAAATGATAGATATTTCAACAGAGTATGCATTTAGAATAGACTGTTCTTAGTTTGAGTGAATTTCTCAGCTCTATCCACAACTTCCATTTGTAACCATATATACAACTATTGATGGGGTGCTGTTATAAAGTGCTGTCAGGGGGTGCCTGGGTGGCTCAGTCAGTTGAGTCTCTGACTCTTGATTTTGACTCAGGTCATGATCTTGGGGTTCTGGGGTCCAGTCCTGTGTTGGGTTCCGTGCTCAGCAGGGAGTCTGCTTGAGATTCTCTCTCTCTTCCTTTCCTTCTGTCCATCCTCCTGCTTACTCTCTCTCTCTAAATAAATTTTTTTAAATAAAAAAGTAATGTGCTGTCAAGAGTGGTATGGAATTGTAATTTCTGCCACTTTTGTCGTTTATTTATATTACCCTTACCTGTTTTTTCCCTTAATGTTCTAGAGTACTACCAATACAATGTCACCCAATTTTCAATTTAAAAATTCTCCATACTTTTTTAATTAGAAAAATTTAATTACATTATCATTAATATATTTTTAAATTTAGTAGTCAAATATGATTTACTTAGTATCTTTGTAACCCATGTTACATAACATATTCAAAAACATTAGAAAGTTACGTTGGTGTATAGAATAAATTATTTAAATTGAATTAATCTGTTGATGCTGACTAGATTAGTGTTTATGTATAGTTCTAGAAATTACACATACTCTTGACATGTGTGTTACAATACAACAGTAATACATTATGCAATACAATGTTTAAAGCAAAATGTAATTTCTACCAAAATAATAAAGTTATGTTTAGTGGAAAGAGAATTTCATGCTTCAATTTTTAAGTCTAAGAATATGGCTAGTGGCTATATTACTGAATAGTGCTGGTCTAAAAACAAAACAAAAATAACTGCACTAAAACTTCCAAAATGTAAATAAATTTAATTAAATGTAAATTAATACAAATGGCAAAAAAAGTTCAAATATTTTAAATATCTGATGCTATCCAATAAAACTCAAAGGCAAAAGCAAATTATTGTTAGTGAATATTTGAATTGTAAATCTCAACTAGTTAAATAAGAATATATTTTATGCAAATATTTGAAAGTTATTAAAATATTAAGTATTTCTATGAAAATATTCACAATTCTAATATTCAATGTCCTTCTACTTGATAATGTGATGAATAATTACCATACTTTCCATGTGTTATTTCTAAACTTATCTATATTCAAATTTTAAGAGTAATGCTAATTGTTTAACATGGAAAATTGTTTTACAGCTGCTATACATGTCTTTGCAATATTGTATTAATTCTGGAACACTTCTAAAACCTGAAATGGTAACACTAAGAGAAGTAATAAAATAATAAAATTATGCATCTATCATTTATTTTGCAATAATCTGTTGCATTCATGAGATCTGAAAGGCAGGGTTTGACAAGTTAATTAATTAGTTTTTTTTCACAACTAAGTACCCTTACCCTTGAAATCCTCCCCATACTTGTAACCAGTATCAGTCTACAATATCAGTAGTAGCACCATTCAAAACTTGTTTAACATTTGAGTACAATAGCTTTTTGTTTTAAAAATACAGGGCTAGAGATATCGAGATGACTTGGTTAGTGAACCCCTGAGGGTGGGTGTGTAAGTTTTAGATCATGCTATGACAGTGTTAAGCATCATATCCCAAATAGCAAGAGTGCCATTTGTCCACTTATCGATCTATATGAAAAACTATATATGTGTATATACATATATTTTTCTGATATCTGGGACCTTTTAATTTACAAGTGCAGAGCAAGTTCTCTCTTCCCATGTCTAAGTACATAATGCAACTGAGAAACTCTAAGCCAGGTTAGAAGAATCTTGATACTGAGTCAAATACACCAAGAAGAGTCAAGAAATATTTCACAGCACACATTGAAATAAGAAGTGTCAGGTTATTAATAAAATGATTCCTGACTCACAAAATTCTGCACTTGAAATTAATACTACACTGTATGTTAACTAACTGGCATTTAAATAAAAACTTGAAACCAAAAAAAAATCTATTTTTTCCTTTTTAACCACTATGAGAAATATTTAGTAAATTTCAAAGTAAACCGAAGAGTGAAAAACACATCAAATGAATCTCCAGAATGAAGGATGGTGCATTTATGTCTTGAAGAGCCAATGGCATTGCGTGCACCTGGGGAGGCTGAAAAAGATTGGCAACTGTTTCATGACATGCAACCAAACTCAGTGGTAAAGTCACACTGAGAATATCCCCGGTCTATTCAGGACCTCTAAGGAATTTAATTTTCCATGTACAATTTAGCAAGCTGATTTTTGTTATATATATTCTGTGCTAATTTTTCCGGTGACATCAGGATCAAAAATGTAAGATTTTGCAGGCCCTACCTTTCCTATGTAAACTTCCCCCCCCACCAGGACTTTCCATCAACCTCTATGTAACTCTTAGAGGTCACTATAATTTTTACATATTGAACAAAGGATTAGTAGCCAAGAGTCTGAGATTCAAGGCCTGATTTTGAAGTACCTCAAATTTTTATGTGATCTTTTTGAACCTACTTCACTTTTCTGGTATCTACTTTCTCATGTGATAAAAGAAGTTTCAGCTTCTTTTTTTTTTTTAAGATTTTATTATTTATTTATTTTAGAGAGAAAGAGAGAGAGCGCATGAGCCATGGGAGGGGAAGAGAGAGAAGGAGAGAATCTCAAGCAGACTCTGTGCTAAGCATGGGCCAATGCACTCACAATCCTAAGATGAGGACCCTAAGATCATGACCTTAGCCACAATCAAGAGTCAGGCGCTCAACCGACTGAGCCACCCAGGAGCCCCAAGAAGTTTCAGCTTCTTATCTACCAGTACACAGCAGAGTAAAGAACTAACCAGAAGGATTAACATTTTAATTGATACAGTATGTAATAATGTTTTTCTGCTTCACAGTGTGGTGTACAAGTGATTATCATCCCAAAATGTAGTGCTCAAAACTTACCCTCCAGATTATCAGGTTGCATTATCTCTCCTAATTTCAGAGTGTTTACTTCTTATGCAATGGCCAGTTCTGCTTTGACCTCACTGTTAGAAACAGAAACCAGTTCCCTCCCTTCTGACCCATGGTCACATGTGATATTCAGGAAGTCTAAAGAATACCCTGTTCTCCTCATCTTTACTGAAAGCCCATCATTACCACAAGTGGTAGATATCTGAAATGATATTAATGGACCAAATAGGATCCCTTCTTTCCTTGGTTACAGAAATCATCTCAGAACTTGGGAGGAAGAGTAACTGCCTACCCTGCCTTTTCTTGGGTACACCAGTCAAATTTTGTGCACACCAAATGAATTTTGAGACCTGCTTTTATTGTTTAATCCTCAAATATTCAGGAAGGCAACAACAGTCCACTCACCAGCATGGATATTGCAAAGTAAATGTAAGATCAAGGGTAATAGAAATTGTCTGGAAAATAGCATGCAATATACAAGTAATATACAAGTAAATAGATGGATCTATTGTAAATAAAACTCAGGTAACACATTCATTAGCTGGACTGCTGATGGAACGTATTGTTTGATCTTAAAATAGCTATTCCATATTTTAAGACAGAAAATACAAATATGACCAATAAAGACGGAAAGTATAACTTTCTTTTACTTTATGAGTCTAACTCTAAACATAGTAGCTCTGTGTGCAAATAATAATTTAAAGTCCTCACTCATCTGAATTTAGCTACAAAGAGCAATGGTATAGCCCAGCGAGGCCCATGACATCTGCTGGGTATGCAGATTACAGGTTTCAAACTTCAGGGGGATCATTTTGTGGACTAATACAAATTGTATCTACTCTCTTTCCCAAATTGGGCAATTTGACATTCTTAAGCCTAGTGTATCTCTGTTCCAGTCAATTACTCTACTTCTACATCTGTTGAAAGATGCATATGCTGGCACATGAAACAAGAGAGGGAAACTGAATAACAGATTTAAGGATAGGCACAAATCACAGCAGTGAGACAGAAACATGCTTGGAAGCAGTGACTGTCAGTAGAGTATAATCTTTAATCAATTGAACTATATTTAATAAGCAACTTCTCATCATTTATAGAAACAAGAGAAAAGAAATGGCTCTTTCCTACTGTCACAGGGAAATTGAAGAAAGCAAAGTATTCTGTGAAATGTCTGTTATACTTTAAGACTTTATTAAATAATGAGAGAGAGAGAGAAACAGAGAGAAAGAGAGAGAATGAGGGGAGAAAGAAATTTCAATAATGTATCCAACATTTTGAACTAATACCTTTAATTAGGTTCACTTAATATATGACCAAACCCTTGTTTGTATTTTACTTCATTTAAAAAGAAAGTGTATGCTTCATTAAAACTTATTTAGGGGCGCCTGGGTGGCTCAGTCCGTTAAGCGTTTGCCTTCAGCTCAGGTCATGATCCCAGCGTGCTGGGATCAAGCCCCACATCGGGCTCCATGCTCGGCGGGAAGCCTGCTTCTCCCTCTCCCACTCCCCCTGCTTATGTTCCCTCTCTCACCGTCTCTCTCTCTGTCAAATAAATAAAATCTTTAAAATAAATAAATAAATAAATAAATAAATAAATAAATAAATAAAACTTATTTAAATTGCAAAATGCCTATCATCAATAATGTAGTCCTTTATCCATCTTTAGAAACAATTTTAAAAATTAATTAATTATATGAATTGTTAAAATCTGAATTATCAGGCATAAACTTGTTCTTATTAATCAGCATGGATTACTTTAGTTGAGTGTTTGTCACCTCTCTTAACCTCTCTCCTTGAGTTGTAGAAGTTAATAAGAAAAAACATTAAGGGATATTTTATTTATTTAAAATTAGGGATAATATTTCCTAAGAAAATCTCAGAGTAAAGAGAACTTATGTTCCTTTCATCAAAAACAATGAGAAATTTAATCCAACATTGTGCCTAATACGTAAAATAATGTAATGTGTTAATAAATAGTAATTTTAAAGACTCCTATATTTTTGTTTATGCAAAAGTTATGCAAAATGTGTCTGCTTATAATGAATTGAAATTGCAATAGCATGTACAATCCAAACACCTGTTAAAATACTTCAAAAGTCAATATTTATGTTACAATAGATGATAATCTAAGAAAAAAGATGTAACATATTCAGTTCCAATTACTAGAATCATTTGAGAGCCATGTGTTATTGGCTTTTTAATTTTGAGAAACACTTGTAAACCGATTTCAATTCAATTCACAAGCAATTACCAAACAAGTACTACCTACTGGACACTGTATTAGATGAAAGGGAAATAAAGATGAATAAGTCATGGTCTCTGTCCTTGAGGCAGTAACAGTCTTGTGCAACGCAGAGACACATAAACCACTGACTATTATAAAAGAGAATGAACATGAGAACAGAGATATGTTTAAACCTTTTGTGAAGACAGACAAGAAAAAATTATTTTTATGAAAATAAGATATGTCATATAAAAGAGGCAGTTTTAACTTGTATGTGGAATAATTTAATGTTTTAAATATAAGGTATTTTTAGCATGTGTTTGTATGTTGCAAAAGGAGAATTTAAACAATGATAGTTATAATAAATTGTAAAATAACTATGAGCTGTTACTATGAAACAACAACAGTTAAATATGAATTTAGCTGAAAAACAATAATAGTGAAGTATATTTTTTGAAGAGACCAGAAAGACTAATTAATGTAGGAAAATATGCGAGAAGTGGCAGAACTTGTAATTCAATTCTAAAGAATTTTAAATCATCTTTTTTTTAACAAAACAAAAGGCAGTTAGATGATATTGAAATAATTCAAATAAATGATGAAGAGACTATGGTACTGTTTATGGAGAAAACCTAGATAAAGAGATGGTGTATAGAAATTTTCAAAAACTATTAAAGGTCTTCAAGAAGGCAGAGAAAGATGACCAAAAGCAAAAACTACTAAAAATTATTGAGTCTAAGACTATAGAAGAAAAAATTGCTGAGACAATCTGGAGAAATCATAAATTTAGTAAGAGTATAGACCTGGGAGTAAAATCAGTTCATGTTCAGGCACGGATAGAATATTACCTGGAAGCATGTCTGTAGGTACCTAGAATGAGACTGCATGAAAGAGCTTGTTAAATACAAACAGGTGTTTAGTATATTACTATATTTATTTAGTATATTAGTATACCTAGATTCTAGACATGATAATTGGTACTATACTTGAGGGACTGAGTATAAAGAGAAAGCAGTAGGACACCAAAATGAAGGATTCATGCTTTATGTATAACATTTAATGAATACATTTTTGGAGAAAGAACCATAAAAGGAAACAGAGGTAAAATGTAGATTATACTATAAACAGCAGGTAAACACTATGTAAACACTTAGCTTTCCTGAATTCAACTTTGGCCCACAGGCATGCATAAAAACAAAACAGAGCAAAATGAAAGATTAAAACCAAAGGAGAATTGTGTAAGACTGTTGAATCACAGGGCGCCTGGGTGGCTCAGTTGGTTAAGCGACTGCCTTTGGAGAGACTGCCTTCGGCTCAGGTCATGATCCTGGAGTCCTGGGATCGAGTCCCGCATCGGGCTCCCAGCTCAGCAGGGAGTCTGCTTCACCCTCTGACCCTCCCCCCTCTCATGTGCTCTCTCTCTCTCTCATTCTCGCTCTCTCAAATAAATAAAATCTTTAAAAAAAAAAAAGACTGTTGAATCACAGACCTGTACCTCTGAAACAAATAATACATTATATGTTAAAAAAAAAAAAAAGAAGATAGTAGGAAAGGAGAAATGAAGGGGGGTAAATTGGTGGGGGAGATGAACCATGAGAGACTATGGACTCTGAGAAACAAACTGAGGGTTCTAGAGGGGGGGGGTGGGGGATGGGTTAGCCTGGTGATGGGTATTAAAGAGGGCACATACTGAATGGCGCACGGGGTGTTATATGTAAACTATGAATCATGGAACACTACATCAAAAACTAATGATGTAATGTATGGTGATTAACATAACATAATAAAATTTTTTTAAATATCTTTAAAAAAAAAGGAGAAATAATCACTCCATTCCACTAAATTAGCATAAATTGAGAATGATTTTTGCATAATCTCTTGTAATCACTGTAAACTCAGTTTGTGTAAGATTCCTACCAATTTGTGTGAGAATCCAGGGCAGCAAGATAATTAAATTCCATCAAGTCCTCAAACTCCTCTTCAATTTATTAATAAGATACCCTGATAAACAAAGATTTTTTTTTCTAATCCTAAAAGAAAAGCTGCTATGCAGCATTAGTTGCAAAATGGTTAAATTTATCCATAATTTATTACCATCCTAAATTATTCTTAAGGAAACTTTAAACAAATTTTGCTAACTCCCTTCTCTAAAACTTAAGCCACTTCCTCACAGAAGAGAAAAATTATAATTTGACAATGTTGTTGGGTCTACTAGCCATTTCATGCAAATAGTGTGACTTCAGGCAATTGATATAATTAAGTATAAGAATGTTAATGAAAGCTGTGGAAAGACATATCTGAGAAATCTATTGATGGTTTCCTAGACATCAATAAAAAAATGAAACCACATCTTTTCAACTAGCCAAGCAATGAGTAATTATTGATTAAATTTCTGAATAAGGGCTTTCTATGGAATTACATTATTTTTATTACTATTCACATTGAGTCTTATTTTAATTGTTCAGACCTGAGGCAGAGGAGGCGACTATGGACAGCAGATTTTAAGAACAGAAGGAAAGAATCTAGGGGGCAGAGCAAGATGGCAGAGGAGTAGGAGACCTGGATTTCGTCTGGTTTCAGGAATTCAGCTGAATAGGGATCAAACCATTCTGAACACCTACAAACTCAACAGGAGATTGAAGATAAGAATAGCAACAACACTCTGAATAGAAAAGCGACCACTTTCTGGAAGGTAGGACGTGCGGAGAAGTGAATCCGAGGTGATATTTAGGAGGTTAGATGGCGGGGGAGGGGGCCTCCGTCGTCGGCCGCTTCTGGCAAGTGAGAGAGCCGCGGAGCACAAAATCGGAACTTTTAGAAGTCGGGTCTGCTGAGGGACATCACTCCAGTGGCTAAGCTGGGGGTGGAACCCCCACAGGACAATGTGGTCTCAGGACCCTCGGAGTCACAGAAAGACCGGGGGTGCCTGAGTGCGACAGAGCTCCCAGGTATCGGAACGGGGGAAGCCAGCTGCAGAGACGGAGCCGAGGCACGGGGTCTCAGCTCGGGGTTGCCATAAACCATGATCCATGGTACAGTCGGGCCACTGCTCCTCCAGCAGGGACCCAAGAAGCAGCAGATACGGGGAGAGCCCCCTTCCTCCCCTGGGAGGAGCTGCGCGGGAGCGCACCACAAGGATCTGCTGGATTTGGAGACTCCACACTGAGTCAGGTGCCAGAGATAGAAATGTTTGGTCACAGGCCAGGTGAGCACGGAGTGTGGCCAGAGACCGGGGAGACGAGAGTGACTGACTGCTTTTCCCTGGGGATGCACTGAGGAGCAGGGCCCTGAGTTCTCGGCTCCTCCAGGCGGAAATTGGGAGGCCACCATTTTCATTCTTGTCCTCCAAAGCTGTACCGAGAGCTTGCAGGGAACAAGAGCTCCCGAGAGCAAACCTGAGCAGATTGCTTGGCCCGGATCGACAAGGGCGGGGCAATTCCGCCTCCGGCAAAGACATTTGGGAACCACGGCAACAGGCCCCTCCCCCAGAAGATCAGCAAGAACAGCCAGCCAAGACCAAGTTTACCAATCAATGAGAACGACTGAACTCCAGTGATAGGGGAATACTGCACATAGAATCCATGGATTTTTTATCATGATTCTTTAGTTTCTCAAAGTTAATTTTTTAACTGTTTTTTTTTAATTTTTCTTTTTCCCTTTTTCAACCAACATCTTATCAATCGCTTTTTTAAAAAAAAATATTTTTATTTTTCATTTTTAGAGTCATATTCTATCCTTTCATAGAAGTTACCCTTATTTTTGGCAAATATATATAAGTTTTTCTCTCTTTAAAATTTTGAGATACAGTTTCTTCTAACAGATCAAAATATACCCTAAATCACTAGTGTATGGCTTTGTTCTAGGCTCCTGCCTGATCACATTCTCTGCCTTTTTTTTCCTTTTTTTCTTTTTTTAAATCTTCTTTCTTTTTTCAAACAACTTCTTATCTTATCAATTCCTTTTATAAAATCTTTTATAATTTTCATCTTTACAGTCATCTTCCATTCCTTCATTGTATCAACCCTTATTTTCTACATATATAAGTCTTTCCTTAAAATATTAGGAGGCACTTTCTTCTAAGAGACCAAAATACACCCAAAATCTAGTGTGTGGCACTGATCTATGCACTAGCCTGATCATATTTGATCATATTCTGTTTTTTTTTTGTTTTGTTCTGTTTTTGTTTGTTTTTATCTTTTTCTTTTTCTTTTTTTTTTCTCTTTCTTTTTTCTTTCTTTCCCTTTCTTTTCCCCTGGACTCAGGTCTTTTCTGATTTGTTTAGAGTATATTTGCTGAGGACGTTGTTAACCTGTTAGCATTTTGTTCTCTCATTCATCTATTCTCCTCTGGACAAAATGACAAGAAGAAAAAATTCACCTCAGCAAAAAGAACAAGAGGTAGTACCGTCTGCCAGGGACCTACTGAATACGGATATTGGTACGATGTCGGACCTAGAGTTCAGAATCATGATTTTAAAGATACTAGCTGGGCTTGAAAAAAGCATAGAAGTTATTAGAGACACGCTTCCTGGAGAAATAAAAGAACTAAAATCTAACCAAAACGAAATCAAAAAGTCTATTAATGAGGTGCAATCAAAAATGGGGTCACTAACTGCTACAATAAATGAGACAGAAGAAAGAATCAGTGATATAGAAGACCAAATGATGGAAAATAAAGAAGCTGAGAAAAAGAGAGATAAAAAACTACTGGATCACGAGGGCAGAATTGGAGAGATAAGTGATACCATAAGACAAAACAACATTAGAATAATTGGGATCCCAGAAGAAGAAGAAAGAGACAGAGGGGCAGAAGGTATATTGGAGCAAATTATACCAGAGAACTTCCTTAATGTGCGAAAGGAAACAGGCATCAAAATCCAGGAGGCACAAAGACCCCTCTCAAAATCAATAAAAATAGGTCAACACCCCGACATCTAATAGTAAAACTTACGAGTCTCAGAGACAAAGAGAAGATCTTGAAAGCAGCTCAGGAGAAGAGATATGTAACCTATAATGGTAGAAACGTTAGATTGGCAACAGACCTATCCACAGAGACCTGGCAGGCCAGAAAGGACTGGCATGATATCTTCAGAGCACTAAACGAGAAAAATATGCAGCCAAGAATACTATATCCAGCTACGTTGTCATTGAAAATAGAAGGAGAGATAAAAAGCTTCCAGGACAAACAAAAACTAAAAGAATTGGCAAACACAAAACCAGCCCTACAAGAAATATTGAAAGGGGTCCTCTAAGTAAAAAGAGAGCCTAAAAGCAGCATAGACCAGAAAGGAACACAGACAATATACAGTAACAGTCACCTTACAGGCAATACAATGGCATTAAATTCATATCTTTCAATAGTTACCCTAAATGTAAATGGGCTAAATGCCCCAATCAAAAGACAGAGGCTATCAGATTGGATTAAAAAACAAGACCCATCGATATGCTGTCTGCAAGAGACTCATTTTTATACCCAAAGACACCCCCACATGAAAGTGAGGGGGTGGAAAACCATTTACCATGCTAATGGACACCAAAAGAAAGCTGGGGTGGAATCCTCATATCAGACAAATTAGATTTTAAAACAAAGACTGTAATAAGAGATGAGCAAAGACACTATATCCTACTTAAGGGTCTATCCAACAAGAAGATCTAACAATTGTAAATATCTATGCCCATTACATGGGAGCAGCCAATTATATAAGGCAATTAATAACAAAGGCAAAGAAACACATTGACAACAATACAATAATAGTGGGGGAATTTAACACCCCCCTGACTGAAATGTTCAGATCAACTAAGCAAAAGATCAACAAGGAAATAAAGACTTTAAAGGACACACTGGACCAAATGGACCTCACAGACATATTCAGAACATTCCATCCCAAAGCAATGGAATACACATTCTTCTCTTGTGCGCATGGAACATTCTCCAGAATAGATCACATCCTAGGTCACAAATCAGGTCTCAAACGGTACCAAAAGATTGGGATAATTCCCTGCATATTTTCAGACCAAAATGCTTTGAAACTAGAACTCAATCATAAGAGGAAAGTTGGAAAGAACTCAAATACATGGAGGCTAAAGAGCATCCTACTAAAGAATGAATGGGTCAACCAGGAAATTAAAGAAGAATTTAAAAAATTCATGGAAACCAATGAAAATGAAAAACGACTGTTCAAAATCTTTGGGATACAGCAAAGGCAGTCCTGAGAGGAAAGTATATACCAATATAAGCTTTTCTCAGGAAACGAGAAAGGTCTCAAATACACAACCTAACCCTACACCTAAAGGAGCTAGAGAAAAAACAGCAAATAAAGCCTAAACCCAGCAGGAGAAGAGAAATAATAAAGATCAGAGCAGAAATCAATGAAATAGAAACCAAAAGAACAGCAGAACAGATCAACGAAACTAGGAGCTGGTTCTTTGAAAGAATTAACAAGATTGATAAACCCCTGGCCAGACTGATCAAAAAAAAAAGAGAAATGACCCAAATCAACAAAATCATGAATGAAAGAGGAGAGATCACAACCAACACCAAAGAAATACAAACTATTATAAGAACATATTATGAGCAACTCTATGCCAGCAAATTAGATAACCTGGAAGAAATGGGTGCATTCCTAGAGATGTATCAACTACCAAAATTGAACCAGGAAGAAATAGAAAACCTGAACAGACCTATAACCACTAAGAAAATTGAAGCAGTCATCAAAAATCTCCCAACAAACGAAAGCCCAGGGCAAGGTGTCTTCCCAGAGGAATTCTAGCAAACATTTAAAGAAGAATTAATACCTATTCTCCTGAAACTGTTCCAAAAAATAGAAATGGAAGGAAAACTTCCAAACTCATTTTATGAGGCCACCATTACCTTGATCCCAAAACCAGACAAGGACCCCATCAAAAAAGAGAATTACATACCAATATCCTTGATGAACATGAATGCAAAAATTCTCACCAAAATACTAGCCAATAGGATCCAACAGTACATTAAAAGGATTATTCACCATGACCAAGTGGGATTTATCCCTGGGCTGTAAGTTTGGTTCAACATCCACAAATTAATCAACGTGATACAATACATTAACAAAAGAAAGAACAAGAATCATATGATCCTCTCAATAGATGCAGAAAAAGCCTTTGACAAAGTACAGCATCCTTTCTTGATCAAAACTCTTCAGAGTATAGGGATAGAGGGTACATACTTCAATACCATAAAAGCCATCTATGAAAAACCTACAGCAAATATCATTCTCAATGAGAAAAAGCTGGGAGCTTTCCCCCTAAAGTCAGGAATGCGGCAGGGATGTCCACTCTCACCACTGCTATTCAACATAGTATTAGAAGTCCTAGCCACAGCAATCAGACAACAAAAAGAAATCAAAGGCATCCAAATTGGCAAAGAAGAAGTCAAACTCTCACTCTTTGCAGATGATATGATACTTTATGTGGAAAACCCAAAAGACTCCACCCCAAAACTGCTAGAACTCATACAGGAATTCAGTAAAGTGGCAGGATATAAAATCAATGCACAGAAGTCAGTGGCATTCCTATACACCAACAACAAGACAGAAGAGAGAGAAATTAAGGAGTGGATCCCATTTACAATTGCACCCAAAACCATAAGATACCTAGGAATAAAACTAACCAAAGAGGCAAAGGATCTGTACTCAGAAAACTGTAAAATACTCATGAAAGAAATTGAGGAAGACTCAAAGAAATAGAAAAATGTTCCATGCTCGTGGTTTGAAAGAACAAACATTGTGAGGATGTCAATGCTACCTAGAGCAATCTACACATTCAATGCAATCCCCCATCAAAATACCATCCACTTTTTTCAAAGAAATGGAACAAATAATCCTAAAATTTGTATAGAACTAGAAGAGACCCCAAATAGCCAGAGGAATGTTGAAAAAGAAAAGCAAAGCTGGCGGCATCACAATTCCGGACTTCCAGCTTTATTAAAAAGCTGTAATAATCAAGACAGTATGGTACTGGCACAGAAACAGACACATAGATCAATGGAACAGAACAGAGAGCCCAGAAATGGACCCTCAACTCTACGGTCAACTAATCTTTGACAAAGCAGGAAAGAATGTGCAATGGTAAAAAGGCAGTCTCTTCAACAAATGATGTTGGGAAATTGGACAGCCACATGCAGAAGAATGAAACAGGACCATTTCCTTACACCACACACAAAAATAGACTCCAAATGGTTGAAAGACCTAAATGTGAGACAGGAATCCACCAAAATGTTAAAGGATTACACAGGCCACAACCTCTTCGACCTCAGCCGCAGTAACTTCTTCCTAGAAACATCGCCAAAGGCAAGGGAAGCCAGGGCAAAAATGAACTATTGGGATTTCATCAAGATAAAAAGCTTTTGCACAGCAAAAGAAACAGTCCACAAAACCAAAGACAACCGACAGAATGGGAGAAAATATTTGCAAATGACCTATCAGATAAAGGGCTAGTATCCAAAATCTATAAAGAACTTATCGAACTCAACACCCAAAGAACAAATAATCCAATCAAGAAATGGCCAGAAGACATGAACAGACATTTTTCCAAAGGAGACATCCAAATGGCCAACAGACACATGAAAAAGTGCTCAACATCGCTCAGCATCAGGGAAATCCAAATCAAAACCTCAATGAGTTACCACCTCACACCAGTCAGAATGGCTAAAATTGATAAGTCAGGAAACGACAGATGTTGGCGGGGATGCGGAGAAAGGGGAACCTTCCTACACTGTTGGTGGGAATGCAAGCTGGTGCAGCCACTCTGGAAAACAGTATGGAGCTTCCTCAAACAGATGAAAATAGAGCTACCATACGATCCAGCAAATGCACTACTGGGTATTTACCACAAAGATAAAAATGTAGGGATCCGAAGGGGTATGTGCACCCCGATGTTCATAGCAGCAATGTCCACAGTAGCCAAACTGTGGAAAGAGCCAAGATGTCCATCGACAGATGAATTGATAAAGAAGAAGTGGTATATATACACAATGGAATATTATGCAGCCATCAAAAGGAATGAGATCTTGCCATTTGCAACAACGTGGATGGAACTGTAGGCTGTTATGCTGAGTGAAATAAGTCAATCAGAGGAAGACATGTATCATATGACCTCACTGATATGAGGAATTCTTAATCTCAGGAAACAAATTGAGGGTTGCTGGAGTGTGGGGGGTTGGGAGGGATGGGGTGGCTGGGTGATAGACATTGGGGAGGGTATATGCTATGGTGAGTACTGTGAATTGTGCAAGACTGTTGAATCACAGATCTGTACCTCTGAAACAAATAATGCAATATATGTTAAGAAAAAAAAGAAAAAGAAGAAGATAGTAGGAGGGGAAGAATGAAGGGGAATAAATCGGAGGGGGAGACAAACCATGAGAGACGATGGACTCTGAAAAACAAACTGAGGGTTCTAGAGGGGAAGGGGGGATGGGTTAGCCTGGTGATGGGTATTAAAGAAGGCACGTTCTGGGGCGCCTGGGTGGCTCAGTTGGTTAAGCGACTGCCTTCGGCTCAGGTCATGATCCTGGAGTCCCGGGATCGAGTCCCGCATCGGGCTCCCTGCTTGGCAGGGAGTCTGCTTCTCCCTCTGACCCTCTTCCCTCTCGTGCTCTCTATCTCTCATTCTCTCTCTCTCAAATAAATAAATAAAATCTTTAAAAAAAAAAAAAAGAAGGCACGTTCTGCGTGGAGCACTGGGTGTTATGCACAAAGAATGAATCATGGAACACTACATCAAAAACTAATGATGTGATGTATGGTGATTAACGTAACAATAAAAAAATAAAAATAAAAAAAAGAACAGGAGGAAACAAGTAAGCAGACTTGGAATTAGTAAATTTTACTTTAAAAATGACATAAAATTTCATTCAGCTCCTTTAGCACCAGGCTTCCTTAAGTTATTGGTAAAATTCAAGAACCAATGCAAGGTTGAAAGAGGACTGGATACCCAACGTCGAGCCAGGATACCTCCCTTTTCTTCAAAGTTGTTTTTTTGCCAAAGTGTAAACCCGGGGGGGACAAAAAAACTAAACAAAACAAAAAAACTAAAACCTTATCCAAGGATGGAGACAGAAGTGGTACATATCCATCTTTACCTTTGTTGTGTTGTGAAAAGAATGAAAAGGTTAAGTTCTTCATATAGAATTCCTAAATCTAAACCTACATACATAAACATTTGTGGGTGGGATTCAAGCCTAAAACAACTAAAACAAAATATCCAGCTGAACTTTTTTTAAAGATTTTATTTATTTATTTGAGAGAGAGAGCAAGCATGAGCATGAGGTGGAGGGGCAGAGGAAGAGGGAGAAGCAAACTCCCCTTTGAGTGGGGAGTATGATGGGCTCAATCCCAGGAGCCTGGGATCATGACCTGAGTTGAAGTCAGATGCTTAACTGACTGAGCCACCCAGGCACCCACAGCTGAAAGTTTTAAATGATCTCAGGTTGTTAATATCAAAAAATAACTGTGAGACACAACATATCATCTTTAGATGAAGAAACTTTTAACTTAGTCCTCTAAATATTTTTGTTATCTCATAACTAAAAATTCCTAAACGTATGAGAAAATAAGATATTATTTATAAAAAAGGGATCATAAACTTGAAGTGTGGGTATTTTTAAATGTTGAGTATATGAGTAGAATAATTTTAAGTTGCAAAAGGCATAACAAAAATGGAAATTAAAACAAAAATGACATACCACTATAGACCCACCACCAGGATGGTTAAATGAATGAGTCTGAATAAATTCAACAGAAAGAATAGTTATAGAATCAAACATTTCACTAATGTAGATGACTGGAAATTATAAAGATGTTTAGTGTGTTTAAGAAATAAAACTTTTAATACTTTGAAAAAATAAAAGAGTTGAAAATCTCATAAAGGAATGAGAGACCGCAATATTGATATTTCTAAAAACCAAATAAAACTCCTAGAGAAAGAAAATATAGTACAGAATTTTGAAACTAAATAGATGGAATAAAAGCACTGCTGCTAGCAGACCTAGTGAATTGGAGAATAGTTATGATGTTACCTGTAACACAAAGTCAAAGAGATAGTAAATTTTAAAATTGAAAGAGTATAAAGGTCCAATATAAGCATAATCGAGATTCCAGCTGGATAAAGTATTTTTTTAAATTACGATAGAAACAATATATTCAAAGATATAATGCTTAGTAATGTTGCTAAAAGATATAAAATCTTAGAATAGGAAGGCAAAATGAATCTCCAGGAGAACATATAAGAGAGAATTCACACATTGGCAGTCCTATTGAAAGTTCAGAATACCAAATACAGAGGCAATCAGAGAGAGAAATCAGGGCAATCAGAGAGAGAAAAGAAAGGTTCTCATAAAGAAATAACACTAAATTGGCAAAATTCTTCTCAAAATCAACAGTGAAACTGAAAGTTAATGAAATAATATGTAAAGTGTTAGAAAAAATATGTTATCAACCTAGAATTCTATACTTAACAAACATATTTCTCAATAGCAAGAATAACAGAAGACATTTCTAGGTAAAGAAATCATGTTTTGGAGCATCTGGATGGCTCAGTCAGTTAAGCATCGGACTCTTGGTTTTGGCTCAGGTCCTGGAGTAGAGCCCCACCTCAGGCTCCATGCTCAGTGCAGAGTCTAATAGTCCCTCTCCCTCTCCCTCTGCTCCCCACCCCCTGCTCTCGTGCGCTTTCTCTCTCGAATAAATAAATAAAATCTTTTAAAAAAGGAAGTCATTTGTCTTAATGAGCTCTCATTAATGAAATATTTAAAAGCTTATTTCAAGAAGAAAGGGCATGCTGACAGAGAGGGACTCTGGCTCTCAAAAAATTTATAAAGCATTACACTTGAGGTTAAACAATTGACTTACTGAATTACTAGACCACAGCATTTCTTTTTTTTAAGAATGACTTATTTATTTGAGAGAGAGAGAGAGGAGTTGGGGGACAGAAGGGAAGGGAGAGAGAGGGAATCTCAAGCAGACTCCTGCTGAGCTCGAAGCCAATGTGGGACTTGATCTCATGACCCTGAGATCATGACCCGAGCTGAAACCATGTCAGATGCTCAATTGACTGAGCCACCCAGGCATCCTGGACCACAGCTTTCAAATTAGTTTTTTGTCTGTAAAAATTTAAGATAGGGTTAAAGTATTGGACAATGATAATATAAAACATGACATATGAGTAGAAAAATAAGTGTTTTAAAGTAATACTTTACCTCAAATTCCCAAAGGCGGAAAATATTTTTAACTTAGTTATATATGAATGTGAAAATTCATAAGTTTAAAATAATTGAAACAGAATGTTAATTTCCAAACAAATTGGGGGAAATAATCAATTTGGGATATAAATAACTACATAAGAGTAGCTAAGAAAAGGGTGCATAAAGTGAGCAAGAAATGGGAATAACTTCAAAGAAAATGTATAAAAATAAAGTTCAAACTGTGGTGTCAGAAATGAATCTAAGTTTCTTATTCATTACTAAAATAGAAATGGACTACATTGTCAGTTAAAAAGATGAAGATTGTTAACAGTAAAAGAAAAGAATGTAGCCACATGTTTTTAAAATGAAAGACAGCAATAATACAATATACAATACAATATATGTTACCTAAATTATATTTAAATAAAAAATAAAATGAAATGAAAAAACAACTAAAATATAAGGACATAAACTCCAAAGTGAATATATGAAAAATATATGTGCTGGGCAAATACTAATCAAAAGATGGTGGTATAACTATTTATATTCAACCAAATAAACTTTAAGACAAAACTTAATCAAATATAGAAATATGTGTGTGTCTGTGTGTGTGCATATGTGTACATACTGCTAAAAGATTCAATTCAATTCAAGGCTATTAAATTTTTTTATCTTTTATATACCTTAAACATAACTTAATAGTTAATACAGTTAAATAATAAAGAATACTAATTAACAACTCAATAGCAAAAAATCAAGCAATTCAATTAAAAGATGGGCAGAGAATCTGAATAGACATTTTCCCAAAGAAGACATACAGATGGCCAACAGGCACATGAAAAGATGCTCAGCATCAGTAATTATCAGGAAATATAAATCAAAAACACAATAAGATATCACCTCACACCTGTCAGAATGGCTATTATCAAAAAAACAAAAAGTAAATGTTGGAGAGGATGTGGAGAAAGGGAACGCTTGTGCACTGTTGGTGGGAATGTAAATTGGTACAGTTACTGTGGGAAACAGTATGCAGGTTCCTTAAAAAATTAAAAATAAAACTACCATATGATTTAGTAACTGCACTTCTGGCTATTTACCTGAAGAAAATGAAAACATTAATTTGAAAAGATATATGCACCCATTACACATTATTTATAATAGCCAAGATATCAAAACAATCTAAATATCCATTGATGGATGAATGGATAAAGAAGATTGGTATCTATTGGTATATAGACACATATGTATCTATATAGATATACATAAACACACAATGGAATGTATTCATCCATAAAAAAATAATGAAATCTTACTATTTGCAATAACATGGATGGGCCTTGAGGGCATTACGCTAAGTGAAATAAATCAGACAGAGAAAGACAAGTATATGATCTCACTTAAAAGAGATACAGAGAACAGATTGTTGGTTGCCAGAGGTGGGGAGTGGGGAGTGGGCAAAATGAGTAAAGGGGTCAAAGGTGCAAACTTCCAGTTATAAAATAAATAAGTCATACAGATATTATGTAAAGCATGGCAACTATAGTAAATAATACCATATTGCATATTTGGAAGTTGCTAAGATAGTAGATCTTAAGAGGCCTCATCACAAAAAAAAAAAAAAAACAATTTTGTAACTATGTATGGGGATGAAAATCAACTAGACTTACTATGGTGATCATTTTGCAGTAAATAGAAATATCTGAAACATGAAGTTGTATCCCTGAAACTAATAAAATGTTAAATGTCAATTTACCTCAATAAAAAAATACTAAATAATAAAACTTGGTAAAGAAAAGGACATTTAATACCTATTATTTTTTTAAAAAGAGAATAAAAACGAATGAGCTAAACATCTAAATTAAGGAGACTCAGACAAGCTAGGAAAAAATATAAACTGTTAATTAGACACACGCCATTGGATGCCAATTTCTTAGATACTGATCTGTTCTCGTAAAGAAGGGCATTTCTTGGGTGTATATAGGTGATGTAACATTCTACTCAATGAGGATATCCTCTTTAAGTAGTTATCACAGTATGGGACAAAATATTTTTAAGTAAAAGGACTAGAAAGACAAAGGCAACTGACTGGGAGCACAGAATTCACAGAGCAGGTGGTACATTGTAGGGGCATCTTGTACACAGAGAGAGCGCCATTTTATGTAACATAAAAGAGTGGTGACATTCTTTTTCAGCTCTGTCTGGTGTAAAATTAAGTTTTCTTAAGGTTCAGGTCTACATTTATTGGTAGACAAAAGTTAAAGTTTCTCTTAGGTGTGTAATGAATCTTGATTCAAAATGTGCTAACCAACACAATATGGTGGGAGAAGGACAAAGTTAAAGGACTAACAATACCCAACTTCAAGGCTTACTGTAAAGTAACAATAATCAAGATAGGGTAGCATTGGCAGAAGAATAGATGAATAGATCAATGCAACAGAACAGAGAGCCCAGAAAGAGACCCACATAAATATATTCAACTGATCTTTGACAAAGTAGCAAAGGCAATATAATAGAGCAAAGATAGTCTTTTCAACAAATTATGCTGAAAAAAACTAGACATCCACATGCAAAAAGAAAAAAAAAGAATCTAGACATGGACATTACACTCTTCACAAAAATTAACTCAAAATGGATCACAGACCCAAATGTAAAATCCAAAAGATAGCGGGAGAAAAACCTAAATGACTTTGGGTATGGGGATGACAAAGGCACAATCCACAAAAGCAGATCTTCATTAAAATTAAAAACTTCCATTCTGTTAAAGATAATATCATGAGAATGAGAAGACAAGCCACAGACTGGGAGAAAATATTTGCAGAAGACACATCTGATAAGAACTGTTATCCAAAATATACAAAGAATTCTTAAAACTCAGTAATAAGAAAACAAACAATCTGATTTGAAAATAGGCCAAAAAACCTTAACAGACACTTAACCAAAGAAGATCGACAGTTATGGAAAGAAGCTCTACATTATGCATCATAAGGGAAATGAAAATTAAAACAATGGAATATCACTACACACGTATTAGGATGGCCAAAATCTGAACACTGTCAAAGCCAATTGCTGACAAGGATAATTGAATACAAAATGGTACAACCACCTTTGGAAGACAATTTGGGAGTTTTTTTACAAAGTAAACATACAGCAATCCACTGTTATCCCTGGGGGATACATTGTAAGAACACCAGCAGATGCCTTAAACCACAGATCATACTGAACCCTACATATACGATGCTTTTTTTCTAAACATACATAACTATGATAAAGTTTAATTTATAAGTTAGGTACAATAAGAGATTAACAACAATAATTAATAAAATAGAACAATTATAACGATATACTGTAATAAAAGTTATGTGAAGGTGTTTTCTCTCTTTCTAAAAATATCTTATTGTAGTGTGCTCACCCTTCTTGTGGTGGTGTCAGATGATATAATGCCTGCATAATGAGATGAAGCGACATGAACGACATGGGCATTGTGATGTGATGCTAGGCTATAGTTGACCTTCTGATAATATGTCAGAAGGAGGATCATCTGTTCTGGACGATGGCTGACCACAGTGACTGAAACTGCAGAAAGTGAAACTTTGAATAAGGGGGGCGCCCACAGTATTCTTACTGTATGATCCAACAATCTCACTCCTTACTCGTAGGAGTTAAAACGTGTCCACACAAAAATGGGCCCACTGATGTTCATAGCAGCTTTCTTCATAATTGTCAAAATTGGGAGCAATCAAGATGTCCTTCAGTAGGTGAATGAATAAATAAACTATGATACAAACAGATACTGGGATATTACTTAGCACTAAAAAGAAATAAGCTATTTCATGAGAGTGGGAGATAAGGCTTCGAGTTATGGAATGAATCAGTCACAGGAATAAAAGGCACAGCACAAGGAATATAGTCAATGGTACTGTAATAGCGTTGTATGGTGACAGATGGTAGCTACAATACTTGTGATGAGCACAGCATAACCCATAGAGTGGCTGAACCACTATGTTGTATATCTGAAACTGATATAACATTGTGTGTCAAATCTACTCAAATAAAAAAAATTAAAGAAATAAATGAGTGACCAAGTCATAAAAAGACATGGGGACAATATACTTTAAATGTATGTTACTAAGTGAAAGAAGCCAGTCTGAAAAGTCTCCATATTATATGATTCTAACTATATGACATTCTGGAAAAGGCAAGACTGTGGAGACAGTAAAAAGATCAATGGTTGCCTAGGGGTGGGAGAGAGGGATGAATAAGCAGAATACAGAGGATTTTTAGGGCACCAAAATACTCTGCATGGTATTATTATGATGGAGATATTTCTTTATATATTTACAAATCCACAGAATAAACAATACCAAGAGTGAATCCTAATGTAAAGTATAGATTTAGATTTGACAATATAGGTTCATCAATTATAACAAATGTATTGCTCTGTTGGAGAACGTTGATAATGGGGGAGGCTGTGCATGCATGGGGACAGGGAGTATATAGGAAATCTCTGTCCCTTCCTCTTAATATTGCTGTGAATCTAAAACTGCCCTAAAAATAAAGTTATTTATATATACTATGTATTATAATGAATAAGTATATTATACATTAAAAGTTTTATAGTGTATATTATATATAGAAAGAATAGAACAGGATCCAGAAATCAGAATGATCAAAACCGACATGATCACATCTTCTTTAACCATTCATCTGTTGAAGTACATCTCAGCTCCTTCCACAGTTAAAATGGATTATTACTCAGCCATCATAGACATGGATGGAACTGGAGGGTATTATGTTAAGTGAAATAAATCAAGCAGAGAAAGGCAATTATCATATGGTTTCACTCATGTGTGAAACATAAGGAATAGCACGGAGGACCACAGGGGAAGGGAGAGAAAACTGAAGGGGAAGAAATCAGAGAGGGAAACAAACCATGAGAGACTCTGGACTCCGGAAAATAAACTGAGGATTACAGAAGAGGAGGGGGGTGGGGGGATGGGGTAGCTGGGGGGGTGATGGGTATTAAGGAGGCACATGTTGTGATGAGCATTAGGTATTATATGCAACTAATGAATCGTTGAACACCATATTCCAAACTAATGATGTACTATATGTTGGCTAACTGAACATAATAAAAAAAAAACTGACATGATCAGAAGTAGAAAAAAAAAGTCCAATTACATGTGGTCAAGAATTGCCCATACTTCTTAGAGAGTGAGAATTATAAATTTACATCATATATTAATTTATATAATTTATGCATTAACATATTTACTCACTTTTAACAAATACTTGAAATCTAGGTGTTCTGTTTTGCAGAAACATTGATGAGTAAAGACATAAATAATCCTTGTCTTGTCTTTACAGAACACATTATTTGATGGGAAAGGAGACTAATAGTGAAATATCATAAGTGAATGTAGTTGGGGTAAGAACTATGGAGGAAATACAAAATGCTATGGAAGAGCACACTTGGGGAATTAAAGGTGCTGGATGCTTCCCTGATGAAAAGACACTGGAGCCTAAAGGATGAAGGAAGGGACAAAGACTATCCCATGGCAAACCCAGGAGAAGAATCAGGACAGAGCCAATATAATTTACCTTGGCCCAGCAGTTCTGAAGATGGCCAGAGGCTGACTATATTAAATGCTAATACAAACCTCTTGAAAATAGCCAAACTATGGAAAGAGCCCAGATGTCCATCAACAGATGAATGGATAAAGAAGATGTGATATATATATGTATATATACACATACACATATACATATGCATACAACGGAATACTACTCAGCCATCAAAAATATGAAATCTTGCCATTTGCAATGACAGCAGTAATTTATTAAAGAAATATTTACAGTCATTTTTTGTATCAAATTTTTGAAATATGGTGTGTATTTTATATATATACACACATACATATATAATATATATTATATATACACTTGCAGTAAATCTCAAATCAGGCAATACATTTCATCATTGCTTGATTTTTATTTAGATCTCATAAAACTTATGATTGAAAACTTAAGGTTCACATATCCAAGTTGTTCCAATCATAATTAAATTTTCTGCCAGATAGTCTATCAATCATTTCATCAAAAAATTTTATATTGATTACATTTTGAAATGATAATGATCAGTTTTAAATTTAAATTTATATTAATGCAATTCATATTAATTTATATTAATTAAAATCTAATATAGAGTTAATTAGTTAATACTAATCAACTACATAAATTAAATTAATATTAATAGATTGAATAAATTTAGAAATTCAGTACCTCAGGTGCAATAGCCATATTTCTTTTTTCTTTCTTCAGTATAGTTGGCACATAATTTTACATTAGTTTCAGGTGTAAAACTTAGTGATTTGGCAAGTTTATACATTATTCTACATTCGCCTCGAGTGTAGCTACCATCTACCTCATTACATCACTATTTCAACATCTTGACTATATTCCCTACGCTGTACCTTTTATTTTTGTGACTTATTCATTCTATACTGGAAGCCTGTATCTCCCATTCCCCTTCACCCTTTTGCCCAAAGCTCTGACCCCTCCCTTCTGGCAAACATCAATTTGTTCACTGTATTTATAGATCTGATTTTGCATTTTGTTCATCCATTTGTTTGTTTTTAAGATTCTACTTATGGCAGAATCATTTGGTATTTGTCCTTCCCAGTCTGACTTATTTCACTTAGCATATTACCCTCTAGGTCCATCCATGTTGTGCTTTTAATAGCCACTTGCAGCTAGAGTCTACCATATTGAAGAGTGCAGATTTACAACATCAATCATAATTTAATGCATTATAAACAGAATTTCAAATCCTGTAAACACTTTTCGATATAGTTACTATTATTCCTATTTTACAGAATTAGGAATTTGAGACACAGGGTCGTTTAGAACTTTATCTATAGTCATACCTTAAGGAATACAGTTCAGATTCAAACCCAGTTCTACCTGACTGGATGTCTGTTCTCTTTCCATTTCTTTCCTTTTTATTTTTTTTAAGATTTTATTTATTTATTTGAGAGAGAAAAAGAGAGAGAGCAGGAACAGGGGGAGAGGGAGAGGGAGAAGCAGACTCCCCACTGAGCAGGGAGCCCGATGCAGGGGCTCGATCCCAGGACCCTGGGACATGACCTGAGCCGAAGGCAGACACTTAACTGACTGAGCCACCCAGGCACCCCTCCATTTCTTTCCATTACTTGATTACAGTATCCATTACAGTATTCTGTCTTCTTTAGAAAATGTAGAGCAAACTTAATAAACTGAGTAGAAATCAAACTCTTAAAATGGAAAAGGACTTGCTGATGGGAGAGCAGTCATAAATCCTATACTTTGGTAAAAAAAAGAAAGAAAGAAACAACCAAGTCAGTTGTTTGCAACACTTTTCATACAAAGGGATGACACTTGTTTAATTATTTATGCAATATACAGAATTTTAAAACAGAAGAAATTACATCTATATAGTCCCTAAATTTCTTTTTTTACCTAACACCATTTCAAGTGGAACTTAAGAATTTGCCTATAAATATCACAAAGCAATGAACTATAAAGCTATTTCTAATTTCTCTAAGTTTTGCTAACACTAATATATATTTATTTTTTGTCTTTAGAAGTCTATGTTTTGCTTTTCTAAAGTTTCTGATTTAAAAGAAAATGATAACTAAATAGAACAGCATTACTAAAATTATTTTACAAAGTTGGTTGAGATGTCCTTGACATATTGTACTAGGCAACCTTTTTTGACTTGGGTTTGAATATATCTTATATTTAGTTCACTGATTAATGAAATACAGGTATTTTATTCAATTTGAATTCTGGCTTCTGTTACCTGCATTGTCTTTACTCTCCTGCTTTCTTTTATCTTACTTTCTAACAATCACTAGGAGTAGTGCTGTTCTTTATTATTATTATTATTATTATTATTATTATTATTATTATTATTATGTTAGGAGTAGTTCTGTTACCTGAGAACCACCTGCAGCTGTGAGCTTGAGTCATATTCTATGACTTACTACTGTCTTTGCTGGTTGTGCCAATCATATCCTCAGAGAAAAGGCAGTTGGAAGATTCTAGAAATAAGGACTTGCTCCAATTTCTCTAATTCTTTGGCCATTAAAAAAAAAGCAATAAAAGGATTAGCCTGTTCCTTCAGTTATTTTTATGGCTTAGTGGTTTTGGAATCAGTTTGCAAGATCGAATAAGACTTGGTAAAAACTTTGCCTCTATCCCAACATAATAACTGTGGGAGGAGGTTTAATATACTTTTGGAGGAACGATGTCATCTTAAAACTGAGATCCTTCTGTTGAGTGAATGGCATTTTTATAAGACATATTCTTTTGCACAATTTAATACTTTCTATATATTTCTCCCCAAGAGCTCTTTCAGTGTGAAAAATGCAAATGAGGTTTATATTTGTACATTGCATGGTATGTGCTTGTTACATTTAAATATCCTCACAGCCTGCCCTAAGATCTCAATATGTTGTCTTAATACAATTATTTTCTTGGAACATATCTACAGGTGGGATATCTTGCTATAGAAACTGTCTAGCTTCATATTACCTTTTAACACTCACCTGTCAGAATATACTCTTCAGGAGAACTTTTGTAGATTTCTTTATAAAGGGGAGTAAAATACCATGGGAATTTAAATTATATCCAATATATCATTTAAAAGTTAATTGTGCTTGTGATTTTTAACTGATTTAAGATAGTAAAATAAAATCAAGATGGCTATGATGTTCAAAGAAATAATATTGACATCCATATTTTTTTATTTTTAACTTTAGTTCTCTCCAATATTTTTGTGCTCATTTTACAAGCTAAGAAATGTTGGCTGGAAAAGCAGTATATAATTAGGAGGGTAAGAGTTCTGGGTTTGAATACCAGCTCAAACATTTAAAGGTTTTGTAGCCTTGGACAAGTTAGCTAACTGTTTTAAGTCCCATTCCTATAAATGGGGATAACAGTAACCTTCTGCAAAGGGTTATTTTAAGGTTTAAATGTAAAGCTATCTGAGAAGTTCTTGGAATATAGTAAATATTCAATATGTGTTTCTTTTTATCAACAGAGTGGTTGTTATAGACTAAATGTGTGTACCCCTCTCCCCAAATTCATATGTTGAAACCTAATCTCCAATGTGATAGTATTTGGAGGTGGGGCCTTTGAGAAGTGATTAGGTCATGATGGCACAGCCCCCATGAATGGGGTTTGTGCCCTTATCAAAAAGATCTAGAGTTCTCCTGTCCCCTTCTGAAGCATAAGAACACAAGGAAGAAGTCTGTTTGTGAACCAGGAAGGGGGTGCTTATTGCACCTCTAGCCCCCAGAACGCTGAGAAATAAATTTCTGTTGTTTGTGAAGCCACCGAGTCTATGACAATTTGTCATAGAAGTCCAAAACGACTGACTGTGATTATTTGAAAAAATTAAAAATAAATGGCCATCATTTTGAACTTGCTTATCTATATACCTCTATCTATCTATCTATCTATCTATCTATCTATCTATCTATCATCTATATTACTTGAGGAGAACAACTGGCAATCTTAAGGCATACTGAATGGACACAAATCTGGGATGAATAAATTTGTGATAAATGTCCAAGCCTAAAGGACATCAACAACTATTGGGTAGAAATCCTGCTACTGCTAAATTAGTTGTGTAAGCGTATGTGTGCACAGGTGCATGCATTTTCATTTGAAAGGCACAATGTGAATTAAATGTTGAAATTGCTGCATGTGGGGAATGGGAAACATTCTCTAACTTCCTGTTGGATTTTCTAAATGAATAAAATTTATAACCAAATCATTTTGATATATTCCAAAATGTGTAATGTTATACAAATCTAACCGCTATCTAATTTAACTTATAGGATCTGTGATATTTTAGAGATGAAGGAAAATGGTTATACCCCTGAAAATAATGCTGCAGTTTAAAATGTATTAGTCTTAGTTATTTTCAGGTTTACATTTGTCAAGAAATTGTTACAAATAGGCATGCTTTCTCCAACATCAATTAATTTTGATTAACCACAATATGCCATTTTATTTTGTAATTTAAATGCCAGATGTTTAAAGACCAGGTTATTAACCTACCTAGTAATTAATAACCTTCACTGGACTCTGTAAATAATAACTGGATAGATATGGATGAGATTAAACTAGAATTTCACTGTATTAAGCAAAGTAGCCTAAATTCATCCTTTTATACAAAACTAGTTTAAAGAGTTTGTAAAGTATTTTATTTACCTTTCTCTTTGGAATAAATGCATTTGCTTTCTGTTGTTTTATATTCAGAACAATAATAGGTATGTTTAATTTAATTATATTTAATTGAAATGCATTTCATTTAATTGTTGGCAATTAAAATAGTAGTTCACAACATGCTGATACTCAAGTCTGAATTGATTCTGTCATAAAAATAAAATTAAAACATTTGAGGAAAGCTACATTAGTTATATGTAATTTTCCTTTAAAAAAACAATTATGCAGAAATGTCATTTTATAAAGAACAATCTAAACTCAAATGTGTCTTCAATAAATCACTTATATGTAAAATCTAAAAAAAGCAAAACTCGTAAAAACAGGGGAAAATGGTGTTTGCTAAAGGCTGGGGGTGGGGTATTAGAGAGCTGCTGTTTATCGGTACAGACTTGCAACTAGGAGATAAATAAGTCCTGGATATCTGATACACAGTAGAGTGATTATAGGTCACAATATTGTATTTTAAACATCAAACATGCTAAGAGAATAGATCCTAATTATTCTCACCAAAAAAAGAAATGATGATGACATCATATAATAGAGGTGTCAGGTAGTACTAACAATAGCAGTCACACTGCAATATAAAAATGTATCAAATCCGTATGTTAGATACCTGAAACTTATATAACATTGTGTCAAATTTATTTCAATAAAAATAAGTCCTCACCAAGTCATATGAAATATGTACTTCACATGAAAACAGCACGATGACTCCAGAGTTGAAAATAAAAGCATGTTATCATTTTCTGATATTCCATGAGCCAATAGTTACATGTCACAAAAGGATATTTATACACTTTGTGGTTTACAAAATGCTTTTTTATGACCTCAAATTATCTCAAAACAAGCAAACAAAAACACTGAGAGGTGGAAGAATAGCAAGAACATAGAGCTCAGAGTGCTTAAATGAATTGCCAGGGGCTAAAAACCAAACCAAAACAAAGAAATAAAAACACCATCATCCACCTGCCAGGGGTTGTAGCATTTATGGAGGACATTTTATACAGGCAAAAGTGAGGGTTCTTTCATAGTCCAGAACTTGAGGCTGTATTCTTGTTCTATGATGTAAATAAGTATGTGACTTTGGACCATCTTTAAATATTCTTATGTTTAATTTCATCTTTGCAATGTGTATTTTTTAAAAACATGGACTCTTAGAACTTTTAGAGACACTGGATATTATAAAATATATAAATGGCTCATGCATTATAGCTCACTAAATATTATTTCCCTTTTCATATGTGTGTGTATAAAATACCTTTTTCATAAGGTTTCTAAGCAAGGCTATAATAAAACTTTTTATAGAACATGATGCTATTAAGAAAAATGTAGCACTAAATGACAATATTAATTTTAACACTGAGTCTATTTCTGTCATATGTTATTTTGAAAAGTTAGCTCTTTCTTCATCTAAGAAATGGGAGTAATACAACCTATTATATTATTATTGTGGACACATATGTGAGAGTGTGTTTGAAAAAAGATATAAATTGAAATTATTAAATAAATATAAGTTGTAAAATATTTTATATGGAATTGATATTAATATGCATGAGCTATCTCTTGAGTCTATAATTTGCAAGCACTTTCACATACATTTTTCTTTGATCCTTATAGAAACTCTGCTGAAGTGAAAGTTTTACTTTTATTTCCCATTTAATGATGGGAAACTGGTTTCAAAAGGTAAAGGAACATTTGCAAAGTATCCCAGATACTGCCATGAAGGGACTAGAACCGCAGTGTAGTCTCTTAACATTTTAGGACTCTGATGAACCTACTTGCTTTTGTGGCAAATCATCTCCTTATCTTAAGAATTAAAACTAACATTATTGAACTGTTTGTTCTGTTTTATATCCTTTGTTCTGTGTTACCAGAGTAAATGTTCTGATTCCAAGGGATAATAAGGATCTTTCAACTGCAACCTGCTCATGATGTAATGCAATAAACATGCTTTACTTTTCTCTTATCCTTTGCCTTCCTCTGTTACAAAATACTTCATTAAAAGCACAATAGAGTGGCAGTTCAAGATGGTCACTTAGGAAGGCCCTGAACTTATCTCCTCCCTCAAACATAACAAATCTACAGCTACATCCCCTCTGAAAAAGACCTGAAAACGAGCTGAACAGCTCCTCCACAACAAAGGATAGAGAGAGGTAAGAGAGGCAGAGATGTGGTCCAAAAAAAAAGTCCCCAGTATAGCAAATCACAGTCGGGAGGAATCTCACAAATACAGAACTTCTTCCTGAGAAGTAGAGAGTTTATGCCCCACATCAGGCTCCCCAACCCTTGTGGACCTACACTGAGGAGAAAGAAAATATCTGATTTGAAAACCAACAGTGGTGTGTGTCCAGGAAATCCACAGGACTGTACGGAATGGAAACTCCACACTTAAATGGTTCATGCACAGATTCATTCACCCCAGGACCTAGCCCAAAAGCAGTGGTAGTTTGAAAAGCACCAAACCATAAGTGGAGGAGATTCATTTGCTTTTCTTAAAGCATCTATGAGAAGGACAGGAGATGGTTGGGATTCTCTCCAAGGACGGAGACCCTGAGGGACTCCCTCTACCCTGCTAACAATGGCACTGCCAGGCATAATTCTGGAAATCTCCCTCTAACCTGAAGCATTGGTGGGCACACCCTCCCCACAAATACCACTCCACCATAGCTCTGCCTAAGCTGGTCATCATGCAAAACCCACACAGTAGATGCCTCTCAATCATCTGGCTCTGAGGGCCCAGTAGGATTTTGTTTCTGAGCCCTATAGGTCTGAAACGATTGCAATGACAGTTCTTGACAGGCTAATACTTCCAGGGCATAGTACAGACAGCAGACTGAAACACACCCCTGGTCTTCCTGTGGAAAACAAAAACAAAAACAAAAAAAACACCTATCTACTTGACCTAAGCTTCAGCCTGAAAAATGAAATGGCCACAAATCTAGAGACTACAAAAGTGTAGGCTAGGGGATTACATCTTTGAACTCTCAGTTGGCTTCATTAGAGGTCAGCAGTACCTCCCAGAAAGAAGCTCATACACTCACCTGGAACCACTAATTTTGTGACTGTAGCTAAGGAGACACTTCAAGATCACCTGGTCTGGAGGCCAGAAGAGTTTACCATTGCAGTTCCACAGGATTTATATAATGCATACCTTAAAAGCTGGGGCCTGAGAGTCTAGCTTCCAATCAGCCTGAAACCAGGTTCCTCTCTCTGGAACACTCACAACTCTTGACACACCCATAACAACTGGGACTTACCAAGAAGAAAGCAGGCTGCTTAGACAATGAGAAAAGTCTGAGGGACAACCAAGAGCTAGGGCAAGGTTAAATGATGAGGTTAATTTTCTACACAAAGTCACACCTGCAAGACTGGGAGAGATAGCCATTTTTCCTAATACATAGAAATAGACACAGAGATTCAAGCAAAACGAGGAGACAGAGGAATATGTTCCCAACAGGAGAACAAGATAAAACCCCAGAGAAAAACCTTAATGAAACAGAAAGAAATAATTCACAAGATAAAGAGTTCAAAGTAATTATCATAAAGATGCTCAACAAACTCGGTAGAAAAACAGATGAACACAGTGATAACCTAAAAAAAAAAGATAGAAAACATAAGAAAGTATGAGACAGAAGTCACAGAACTGAAGAATACAATAACAAAGCTGAAAATTACACTGGGGGTCTCAACAGCAGATTAGATGAAGCAGAGAATAGAATCAGTGAACTGGTGGACAGGACAGTGGAACACACACAAACAGAGCAGAGCTTGACCAAGTCTTCTGTCCCCAGACTGACAATATAGTAATGTTCTTTTATTATAGAGGAAGGATTCCTTGATATAGAAAATTATTCTGGTTCTCCAATCTAGACAGGCACCCTGGACTGTGTGTTAACTTCTTATTCAAATTTACACCAATTCAGTATTCACAAACTATAGCAAAGGAGTAACAATTTTTTAAAAAGCCTTTGCAAGCTAATACTATTTCCACTTCTGTAACCACCTCCACTCCAATAAAACTGAGATGATGAACAATACTTAAATGAGCAATTTATGCATATTCAAGTTTTAGAAAGTATGCATCAACTACTTTTTTTCCAAATATTGAATTGATATTTTCAAGCTGGTTCACCCTTAAATTCTTTTTTTTAATTAAAAAAATGTTATTTATTTATTTGTCAGAGAGAGAGAGACAGAGAGCACAAGCAGGGGGGGAGTGGCAGGCAGAGGGAGAAGCAGGCTCCCCGCTGAGCCGGGAGCCCGATGTGGCGCTCGATCCCAGGACCCTGGGATCATGACCTGAGCCGAAGTCAGACATTGGACAACTGAGCCACCCGGGCACCTCCACCCTTAAATTATTAATTTCTACATTTAGTGTCATGCAATAACCAAATATATAGTCCAAGGTGTTTTCCCATCTTTAAAATTAAGGCAGAAAAAAAAGTTATACCATAGTGTAAACATATGCGCCCAATGATATATAATTCTTAGTAATCAAAAAAGCAAAAGTGGGCTGTGTGAATTACATGACTAAATTTTGCTTAAACGCTAAAGCATGGATTGCCTACAAAAACTTAGGAAAGCCAACTGTGTCATGAGAAATTGCAGTTTGACAACAATTTCTTGGAGTGGTCATCAGTGGACAAACACTGAAATACAGACAGAAGAATGTGTTGTTCATCCACCCACACAATATGCCATTTTTTTCTGTCAGACACATTAAAGAAGCTAACCCAAAAACAATATGTATACTATTCTTAACTCCATAGTGTTCGTGGAATGATGTAGTATTCTAAAACAAATGAGAAAAGTTTCCACATATGTGCCAGTTCCACAATCTTGACATAAAAATATGATTAGAAGATGAACATTAAAAATTTGCAATATTATGAAGTTTGTTAAGGCCTACCTAGATTCTAAGGGCAGCGCTGTCATTAGGTTTTGTTTTTTAAAGTTGTTATCTATGCAGCATTATCTGTTATTAAGATGTTATGATAGGAAACACAGTTATTGAATACTCACATTTATTTCTGTTCATTTCTGAATTTCCACTAAAGTGAAAGCAAAGGAACAAAGAGTCAAAAATCCACCAGTTTCTAGAGAAACCGAGAACAATGAAAGAAGTGAACACAAGATGGAAGATAGAGGGGCACCTGGGTGGCTCAGTTGGTTAAGCATCTGCCTTCGACTCAGGTCATGACCCCAGGGTCCTGGATTGAGTCCCACATCGGGCTCCTTGCTGCACAGGGAGCTTGCTTCTCCCTCTGCCCGCTCCCCCTGCTTGTGCTTTCTCTCTCTCTCTGACAAGTAAATAAATAAAATCTTAAAAAAAAAAAAAAAAAAAGACGGAACATGGAAACTGAATGAACAAGTAAATAAGAGCTGTACTAATGACAAAAGCCAAATCCTGTTTCTGGAAAGATTTCAATAAGAGGTAACCGTTTGTGTCTTAGAACCCCAGAAAGTTTCACTAATTGGAATCACCTGTGATTGTAAGAGCAGAAATGAGTGTAAAATCAGTAGGGTGGTTGAAAATCTGAATAAAGAGGTTTAAACCCTACGTCTTTCCTACTAAATCACTCAGCCAGGTCCTTTCTACCACTATAGTGGCTGGAGACATGGAATTCACTCTTTACAAATGGGAAAGCAGAAAGGAAACCAGACACTAGGGCACGTGTAAAAAAAGCTTAGGCAAAAGCTGAGTAATTAAGTGAATATCTGCTGGTGAATGGTGATTTCCCTAGCCACTTTCCCATGGTTAGTTTCCAACCCAGTTTAGATTCCCCAGGAAGGAAGTTAAAAGATTCACCTCCGGAGATACAGATCATTTAAAAAACAAAACAAAACCAAACAAAACAAAAACAACATTGGTTAGTCTTTGAATTTTGGAAAAATCAATTGCCGTGTCTGGCTCACACAAAATCAGCCTATAGTGAAACCTACCAGTAGAGATTTACCCATGTACAAAAGAGCTTCCAGGCACCTTTTCATGACTTTTTTAAAAAATGTGTACGCTAGTCTGTCATGGCTAATTTTATGTGTCAATTGATTGGGCTAAAGGATGCCCGGATAGCTGGTAAAACATTTGCATTACTTCTGCATTTGTCTGTAAGGATGTCTCTAGAAGAGATTAGCATTTGAATTAGTGGACAGAGAAAAGAATGAAAAGAAAGGAAAGAAAAGAAAAAAGAAGAGAAAAGAAAAGAAAAAGGAAAGGAGAGGAAAGGAGAGGAGAGGAAAGGAAAGAAAAAGAAAAGAAAAGAAAAGAAAAAAAGAAATTGCCCTCACTAATGTGGGAGGGTAACATCCATTCCACTGAGGGCCAAGGTAAAACAAGGAGGCAGAGAAAGGACAAATTTGCTCTCTGCTTGAGCTTAGACACCCATCTTGTCTTGTCCTTGGATGTCATCACTCCTGGTTCTTGGGCCTTTGGACTCAGACCAGGATTTACACCCTTGTACCCACACCCTGCCCCCCAATTCTTGAATCTTTGGACTCAGACCTATATCATCATCTTTCCTAGTTTTCCAGCTTGCTGATGCAGATTGTGGGATGTCTCAGTCTCCATAATCACATGAGCCAATCTCTCATTATAAAACTATCTGTATCTGTGTCTATATCTACATATCTATATTCTATTTATATCTAGATCTATATAGATATAGATAATTGTTTTATTTCTCTGGAGAACTCTAATACATACTCCTAGAACTCTTTGCCGTCAAATTTGTTCCTCACCATTCCCCACACTGCTGGGTCCCATATTCTCATCCTCATAGACTGCATTTTCTAGGTCTCCATGCTGGTGACTCAGCCAGATTCAGTTTAAGTGATATATTGTCCTATGAATGCATTATCATGTATTCTACCATATTTATAACTGATCCCCTGAACTAATTCCACCTGTTTAAAATACTTAAACTTCTTTGAGGTTTTTGGTTGGAATCTGACTAAAACTATATAAAAAGGCAATGATCACCAGAAAGAGAAAATTCACTAGCATGAAAGACAAAGATAAAAATAAATTTCAGAGGGAAACAGGGACAATGAACAAAAGAAAATGTCATATAAAGTAAAATTCAGATTCATTAGATAAAAGATATTGCATTTATTAAACAATACTGAGTTCTATACAAAGGAATTTTCAAAAAGAACAAACTGTCTTTTTCAATCAAAAATATGACCTTGAGGGGTGCATGGGTGGCTCAGTCATTAAGTATCTGCCTTCGGCTCAGGTCATGATCCCAGGGTCCCTGCTCCGCAGGAAGACTGCTTCTCCCACTCCCACTCCCCTGCTTGTGTTCCGTCTCTTGCTGTGTCTCTCTCTGTCAAATAAATAAATAAAATCTTAAAAAAAAACATGACCTTAAGAGAAATTAATGTAGAACTTACAAGATTAAAACTGAAGAAATTATATAAAACATAGAAAAAAGACAAGGAAAAAATATGAGAGAGAAAAGAAGGAAATATCATGTAATCAAATCAGGGGTTAGCTCATCTGATTAGTAGTAATTTATAGAAAGAAAAGGAAACTCTGAAAGAAAATAATATTTAAAAGTTAGACAAGAAAATATCCAAGAATATTAGTGCAGAACTCTAGTTTTAAAAAATATCTACATATTATCCCATAAAATAAATGAAAAAAAAAATCCACACCAAAATAAATTACCCTGAACATTTAGATAAAGAGATGGTTCTAAAAATTTCCAAAGAGACCAAACAGTCAGAACATCACTGGACTTTGCAATAGCAACCATGGAAGCTAAAAGACAAAACAGAACAGGCAAGTCTTCAAATTTCAGAGGGAAAATGAATTCCAGCTATATCCGGCAATTCCAATTCTATATCCAACAAGATTATTTATGAAATGTGGAGATACAAGAAAACTTTTGTGAGATGTGTAAGGTCTCAAAATGTTGCTTCCTGTGTACCCACAGAAAACTGCTGGAGGATGGATGTTCCCCTCTAAAATAAAGTAAATGTAGAAAGAGGGAGGGTCAAGTGAAACAGAAGGGAAGAGCAGTGAGGAAAATCTATGAGGGGAATTCCAGGCTGATGGAACGGGGAGGTCCTGAAATGACCTGGAAGGCAGGCACAATTGACATTCTGTGTCTCGGTCTAACCTGAAGCATTAGGGCAAAGAGGCATATGTCTTTATGAAGATCAGAAAAAGGAGAAAGAAAGCACTACTGGACTACGAATGGGTTTCAACTTATTAAGTTGTATATATAGCTATGTTGAGGGTTCAGGGGAAATATTAAGTGTTGGTGCATGGAAACCTAATGATATACTGAATTTTAAAAAAGAAAAAAAAAATGGATCAGTTCTTTGGGTTCTGAACCAACAGTCAAGAGTCATGGGTTTTATAATAAGCTGGACAAGAGACTCTAAAAAAAATTACCTAATGACACTGTACCTTATATACTGCTATTTTACTACCACAGTAATTATTTTACATATATATTTACATGTATAGTATACAAAACATAATACACATACATTGTATATAAAATATACAAAAGTATACTATATATTATATGATAATAATAATAATAATGCTTTGGCACAGCAAATAGCTTATTTGTTTTTACAACAACATTGAGATTTTGGGGCTATTTTTTCCCCTAGAGATGGTATAGGTGGGATTAAGTACATCATTCAAGCAAATCATTTCCCTTTTTGTTTAAGATTTTTGTATTTATTTTAGAGAGAGAGAGAGAGCACGCAGTGGGGAAAGGCAGAGAGAAAAGGAGAGAGAAACTTAAGCAGACTCCAGGCTAAGTGCGGAGGCTGAGACTGGGCTCCATCTCACGACCTTGAGATCATGACCTCAGCCGAAACCAAGCATCGGACAATTAACTGACTGCACCACCTAGTGCCCCCAAACAGATAATTTCTAATGCCCTTTCCGACTTTTAAATTCTAGGACACCATGAAAAATTCAAAATACAAACATTATAAAATATGGCTATTACTGATAAAAAGTTAATTTTATCTTAAAGCTATTTTGCTCTAAATGTGTTTTCCCCATAACTCAGCATTACAGAAGTATTTCCAGTCATGCATAAAATTCATTTCATGGGGGAAAATATTTTCAATAATATGCTAAAATGTATAGCTTATGATAACAAACATTTATGCATATTCAGATGCAATAATTAGATTTATTCTTATAGTTTCTAAAAATGAATGTAGTAAATTATCATCAACAACTGTAGTGAATTCAGAAGGCTTCAACTGATGGAATAGTGTCCTTTAGCCATAAACTATTAATGACAGTTATTTGGAAAATTCCAGTACTTTCATTCTAGGAGAAAAACAAGTGTGACCATTTCATTTCTTTATTATATCAGATATGCTCTTATTCTCATTTAAATCTTTTTCTGATACTATCATTTTTCCTGTGATTATCATCATTGACTCATAAGTAAAAATTTAGTGTACATAAAAAGCTACCACAACACTTTGACATGAACGCTGATTAAGATTTGCTTATTTTCAATGCTAACTTCTCTGAGGTAGAAAGCACAACAGAGACACAGAGCCTCATGTCATCATAGTCTTATGATAGTCCTCATTCCAGGATGCACATGATATTAATGCAATGCTTTTGCATATAATTTAATCACTTTCGAAATACCTTTCATTACACAGAGGAAGACTCAAAACACCGTATTTCCAGGGACTACATACCATATTGAATGACCGTGTAAGTCACTATCCTTAATATCCATTGTAGGAGAACATTTTATCAGAACTTAGTACTGATTACCAAACATTGAGAAGATGCTTACACTACAGTTTTATTTTATTTTTTGTTTATATGAGGTAAAGTTTAAGGAACAATATTGTTTGTAATATTATCTGATTATCTGATTTAAAATAATTTTAACATTAAGCTCACGAGATAGAATAGTTTTCCAAATTTCTTATTTGTCAAGAGATTTTTTTTTATTTAAGAACAATTTTGCATGTCCAAATATCTACATAATGCCCTCGTTTCTTCTTTTTCCAGCTAATTGAGAAAGAATACCTATATTAAGATCAGGATACCCAGATCCTTAGGGTTTACTATAGTCGCTGTCAAAAAGTCTATAGATAAGCAATGATGAAGATTATTTAAGATATTTGTTGTATGGCATGGGGAGGAAAGGATTCAGGTCAAGGTCTGTTTATAATATTAAAATTTCAGACATTAGGTCTTCAGCAATAAATAAAATAGCATATAGTGAGTCAGGTCTCTGCAGATTAACTGGACCTTTGGGGGTGATCAACTTCTTATTAAATAGATATGATTAGTTACAGTATTGTGATAGGAAAACAATGGATTTGCTGGGAGAGGACTTGAGAATCCTGGTGAATGGTGAATTCCCTATGCAAAGCTATTGGCATCAGGTATAGGCTGATACATTTTGTGATTCTTGAGACATATTGGGGATCACATAACATCATAAAATAGCACTACCAGATTCTATCAGATGTTTCTATTCCCACCCGGGCCTAGAGGTCATAAAGAAGGAGTGATGAATCCTGCTATATGTAAACAATTGAAATATTTAATATATAAGGCAGTTCCTATATTCATTAAAAAACAGATTGAAGCCATAATATAATGTGATCCAATAAAGGCTCTGTGGCTAACATAATTCAACAAAGATGATACTGTGATACCTGTTTTAATACGACATTTTACAGATAAAACATAACGTTAATTTCCTATTAAGGAAATGCTCCATTTTCTCTTGTTAACGAAGTGAGACAGATATTTGCATTAAACAAATCCAAAGCAAGTACTAACACTATGTGTAAATCCTTCAGGGAGTAGAATGGAATTTATATAAATTCCATCATATGTATAATGGATACATTCAATGGATAAATTCCATTATATATATGTATATATATAATGATATACAACAAATTTACTAACATTATTGACATATATAACAACTTTACTAATATTATTGACATATGTAGCATCCGATGAAATAAAGAATGAGGACCAGTACCGAGGCCAAATTTGGAGAGTTTCTCTTCCTCTAAATGGCTATTAATTGAACATGTGGAGATATTTGCATAATGTAAAAACATAGATTATAAGAGTATTGTTTGAAGAAAATAAAAGAAGGAACAATTGCCATTAAAAATGTTCCAGTTCTTTTATATCACACATTTAATTAGACAATTTTACCCTTAATGACTATCACAAAATTTGATCTTAAGCTCAAACAAAAGTATTCTGGAATGACTAATAACTTACTTGTAGCATTCGTTTGAATTCTCATGCGTTACATTGGGAAGGATCAGTGATATTGACTGAGGAATTTTGGACTTATTAAAGGTATAATTTGAACCAAGAGAAAAAGAAAAAGAGGTAGTAGATAGGTACTATGATACTTTATCACAGAAAATATGCTTTTTTATTTTTTTATTTTTTTAAAGATTTTATCTATTTATTTGACATAGAGAGAGAAAGAGTGAGCACAAGCAGGGGGAGTGGCAGGCAGAGGCAGAGGGAGAAGCAGGCTCCCCACAGAGAAGGGGGAGCCCGATGTGGGACTCAATCCCAGGACTCCGGGATCATGACCTGAGCCAAAGGCAGTTGCTTAACCAACTGAGCCACCCAGGCGCCCGAAAATATGCTTTTTTAAATCATTAGGAACACACATGTGCAATATCAAGTTAAGGACATAAAATGTATTTGCTAAAAGTAATACTCAGTATAAATACCTATATATTTAAACATTGGAGGGCACCTGGCTGGCCTAGTCAGTACAGCATGGGACTCTTGATCTCGGGGTCATGAGTTCAAGCTCCATGTTTGGGTGAAGAACCTACTTAAAAACAAAACAAAACAAACTTTGGATGTCCGGAGATATGATTTTCAATTTGCTAATAAAAATTGTCCACACAATACTACCCAGACATATAGAATTGTGAGGTTAAAGTAAACATAATACCTATAGTCAGGAAAAAGCGCATTTTAGAGGAAGGGCAGGCAGACTACAGAAGGGTCTCATGTTCAAAAGCCATATGCTATGTTATAAGAAGGACATTACTTAAAAATAAAATCTTAAAAAAATTTTAAAAAAAAGGACAGCTCATCTAAGATTCATGGTCTACTAAAAGCTAGCAAAAGGAAGTATAAGATTTACAATTTTAGGCATTCCTCATCTCTTACATGCTCCCTGATATAGGACAGCAAGGAAATAAAAGCAATGGCATGCCACCTAATAAGGCAGAAGTGAGAGGTCAAGTCTGAAAGGAAAGAAAATGCAAAACAGAACTCTAAGGAGCTGAAGCAGCTGAAATGAAAGAGGTGGACCAGAGTAATTTATAGAAGTGTCAGCACAAAACCAAATAAATAATGGATAAACAGATAAATAAATAAAAGACAGAAAAGAGCACAAAGATGAATATAGTGAAGAAGAGAAAAACAAAATTCAGAATATATAAACTTTAAATATCCAGTTAAAAGATTATGAGTCCTAATGAAATTAATTGTAAGTTTAGGAGGTAGACTTGTGTGTGTGTGTGTGTGTGTGTGTGTGTGTGTGTGTGTGTATGCTTGTATATACATGGATAATCATTAAAGATTAATAGACTGATTACATATATATACATATATGTTTATGGGCATATATGTATATATACACACACACAGACACATACACACAAATAGATACACATATGTTCATAAAAGTTCAGGTGATTGAACAATATGTATATATGAACATATGCATATATGTCACCACATGCATACATATAGACATAAATGTGTACACATATGTGTGTGAATGTGTATATATACACATACCATTCAAAATAAAACTGGCCTTATAATATAAAATTGAACATGTTTTCCCTCATTCTGTTTCAACTTTCTCTTACTCAGCTCTACCACTTTTCAGTTCACTGTATAATTTACATACATACTTTCTTTTCCTTTTTATTGCCTACTAGAATGGAACTTCCAAGTGGTTAATTTTTTGTTTTATAATTAATGTATCCCAAGCACCTTGAACGGTATCTGGTACTCAATATTATTTGCTTTTATGAACAAATTACTTAACAACTGACAAGCAACTGCCAAGGTTATTTAGCAGAAATGAAATGCAAGCTTCCAGTAGGTAGTTCATGGGTTAATGGTTCCAAAGTTCTGGACTGTCCGCTGCTGCTCTAAGATGCCCCCCAGTGGAGGGGAAATGAAAAAGACCCAGGAAATGTATGGAATTCTCCATGTTTATACAGTTTAAGACCCTATTTTATTATAACATTATAGTCTTTTCACTCTTTGTAGTAATAAAATGCCTGTTCTTTTGGGAAATATTATTTATCATGAGGAAATAAGGGCACTTTGTTATAGGTATAAAACTATTACAACAATGAAATGTTTGACAAATTTGTATCTGTCTGCATTTTTAATTCTACAGATTTGTGACAAAGACGCTATTGGGAACTCTGAGGTCCAAAAGTAATCTCCATTGCTTCAATAGGGACTGCTTAAGGAAAGGGTATAAGATGCCATTCAGCAAAGAGACCTCAGAAGAAATTTGCTGCTGTCTTCAAGGGAGGTTCTCCTTTACTCTTCTCAATCTGCACACAGACCAATCCATATAGGGCTGGGGTCTCATGGCACAAGGGACTTGAAAATAACTTCTAACCAAACACTGAGCGAACATAAGCTACTCTGACTTAGAGGTGACTCTATGGAAGCCAGTCTTAAAAATCATATTGTCATTCCTGGTAGCCTGGGAGACTGTGTGAATGCTTGAACTTGTATCCTCTTGGGAGTAATCAAAGACAGAACCTCTAAGCTCCTCAAAAAAAAAAAAGTAGTTCGGGGCAAAAAAAAAAAAAAGCAAATTCCCTATGACTGAAAACTTCAAGCACACACAAACAACGTAAAGGTAAAAATCTAACATGCTAAAGGGGCTGAAGCAAAATCTTTGGTCAACAAGCAGATTATGATGATACAGAGATGACCACAATGTGGCCAGACTAAGAAGTGAAGACAAGGGTGAGAAAAATTGGAGGAAGAACGCGTGAAGCTGCACACTACAGGGGAAATACACTTCAAAAAAATTACTCCTCCAAGTTACTAAAAACACAATCAAAAGAAATCAAAAATAGTTTGAACTAAATAAAAATGACAATACCACTTATCAAAATTTGTCAGATGTAGCTAAAACAGTGCTCAAAGTATGTAAATTACTGAATTCATATATTAGGAAAGAAGAATGATTTAAAACAAATAGTTTTTAGCTTACCCCTGGGATATAGAAGACAAAGAGCAAATTAAATCCAAAGTAAACAGAACAAAAGAAATAATAAAAATGAGAACAGACCAATGAAATTGAAAACAAGAAATCATAGAGAAATTCAACGAAACCAAAAGATGGTTCTTTGAAAAGATGGATAAAATCAATAAGCCAGGTTAACTAAGAGAACAAGAGAAAATACACGAATTACTAATATTAGAAATGAAGAAGGACTATCACTACAGATCCCATAGATATTAAAAGGATAATAAGGGATATTGGAAGAACTCTATGCCCACAAATTTGATAAATCTAGACGAAATGGACCAATTCCTTTGAAGACACAATCTACCAAAACTCATATAGAAAAACAGAGTATCTGAATAGCCCTATGTCTATTAAAGAAATTGAATCAATAATCAATTACCTATAAAACAGAAAGCACCAGGTCCAAATGGGTTAATCAGTGAATTCTACCAAACACTTAAGAAAGAAATTATAAGGGTGCCTGGATAGTGCAGTGCGTTTAGCATCTGACTCTTGGTTTTGGCTCGGGTCATGATCTCAGGCCTGCCTCAGGCTCTGAGCTCAGTGTAGTCTACTTGAGATTCTCTCTTCCTCTCCCTCTGCCCCTCCCACTTTGCTCTCTCTCTCCCTCTCTCTCAAATAAGCAAATCTTAAAAAAAAAGAAATTATATAAATTTTCTACAATCTCTTCCAGAAAGCAGAAGCAGAGAGAATACTTCCTGACCTTTTCTATGAGGCCAGTATTGCCTGAATACCAACACCAAACAAAGACATTACAAGAAAGGAAAACCAAAAACCAGTATCTCTCAAGAATATAGATACAAAACTCCTCAACAAAGTATTAGCAAATTGATTCCAAGAATGAATAAAAAGAATTATTTATATACAATGGCTAAGTAGGAGAAATAAGCAGGCAGGCTCAACACTTGAAAATCAGGTAACGTGCTCCATCAAATCAACAGACTAAGGAATAAAAATCATCTGATCCTACCAATAGATGACCCTTCCACACATTATTTAAGTGAAAGAAGCTAGTCACAAAAGATTGCATATTGTATGATTCCATTTATATGTAATGTCCAGAATAGGCAAATCTAGAGAGACAGAAAGTAGATGAGTGGTTTTTTAGGCCTGGAGGAGAGGGCAGAATGGGAGGTGTCCATTAGTATATATGAAGTTTCTTTTAAAGAAAATTAAATGTCCTAAGTTGGACTGTGGTGATGGTTGCACAGGCTCATGAATATATATTTTTAATATAAAAATGAATTTTATACTTTAATTTTTTTATTTTAAGTAAATTCTACACCCAATGTGAAGTTCAAACTCACTATGCCGAGATCAAGTCACATGTTCTACTGACTGAGCCAGCCAGGTGCCCAGGATTTTATATTTTAAATAAAAGAATTGTGCAGTATATGAATTGTATCTTAATCAGGCTCTTAAAAAGAATTACCTGAGGGTGTATTTTATTCATTTTTGGAAGAACCTGCTTTTGATTCTATTTTACTTTCTTTCTTTCCTGTTTTTTAATTACTTCAAAATTGTTTCCACATGTTTTGTTGTTTTTTTAAAGATTTTATTTACTTATTTGACAGAGAGAGAGAGAGCGAGAGCAGGAACACAAGCAGGGGGAGTGGAAGAGGGAGAAGCAAGCTTCCTGCCCAGCAGGGAGCCCAATGTGGGACTTGATTCCAGGACCCTGGGATCATGACCTGAGGCAAAGGCAGACGCTTAATGACTGAGACACCCAGGCATCTCCACATGTTTTATTTTATTATTTTACAATCCTTTTCTGCTTACTTAAATTTAATGCTTAAGATTATTTAAACTTTTGGGGCACCTGGGTGGCTCAGTTGGTTAAGTGACTGCCTTCGGCTCAGGTCATGATCCTGCAGTCCCAGGATGGAGTCCTGCATCGGGCTCCCTGCTCAGCAGGGAGTCTGCTTCTCCCTCTGACCTTCCCCCCTCTCATGTACTCTCTCTCACTCTCAAATAAATAAATAAAATCTTTAAAAAAAAGATTATTTAAACTTTTTATTGAAGTATGCTCATCCATTATACTTTTTTATTTTTCCTTTAAAAAAATACTACACATTTTCCTGGGAATGGAGTTTTGTCTATATATCAGAATATTTCTTCAATTTTTTTTAGATTCTCTGAATAATTTTAACTTTGTGTTTTATTTTGCTTTGATTCAATAATTGTTTAGAAAGCTATATTTTTAAAGTTTTAGAGTGGATAGATTTTTTTTTAATTATGGTCATTATCAATCTTCAACTGGATACTGAAAATGCTGTGATCTAGCCTATGCATTTTTCGCATTGAATAAATTATCCTGTGTAGTCAAGTACATGAACAATTTTTATAAATAACTCATGTGAATCACATTATATAATGAAATCACATGAAACTTTTTTTTTTTTTAAGCACTCTGGGCCACTCTTTAGGAAAAAATTCTTTGGAGTTTTAACTCTGTTGCAAAAAGGACTGCATAATAATAAAAGTGTAGATATGAGAATGTAATCTGTTGATAATTTATAGAGGCTACTATAACCTGATTTGGGAGGATAGGGAAATCTTTCTCTTCTGTAAATGACAGATTGCACCTTATTCCTAATACGCAGAAACTTTGGAGAGAAAATGCCATCTATGCCCTAAGGTGTTTGCCCCAGGAGCAGAGCCATCAACTCAGATCTAAAAGTTTAGGGTAGAGTTCGTCAGGTTCGTCAATCACTAGACTTCCAGATATCTAACAGTAATTCCTCTCCCAGAGTCCAGCTGAACACTCTCTACTTGACAGCAGATTCAGATTCATTATGAGCATAAAATAGAGCAGAGGTTAATGTAAGCACATAGAAAAACGGCTAGCACTGGCAAGGTTATTTTTATACCAATTTTAATTAGAAAATCAAAATAAGCAGATTTTACCAAGCTCTGTGTCCCTCAAGGAGACCCTGTTTGCCATGTCTTTCAAAGTTTTAGGTGACATAGTTTTGTATTTTAAATCTACCAAGAAAATGGAATGATTTTTTACTGTTTCCATCTTAATTTTTATATTTTTAGTATCCATTTTTTTTTCAATTCATAAAATTCCTTGATATAAAGTTGTAGGACAAGTTCTTATTCAATATTCAGTAAGAATTTCCCTGGCCAGAAAAAGAGAGTAACTTACATGTGAATATTGAATACAATGATTCTTATTATAAAACATTCATAAATTTTGCATGGGCAATTGTAATGTATGGCAATGTTGTCCGAAGTAGATCAGGGCTAGCAGTATTTACAGAAAGGAACATATCCAAACTTAACTAAGGCAGTGGGTAGTTATTTTTTTGTTTGACAAAAACAGAGTGACAGAGAAATACTTAGTGTCTGCTTAATATTTTACTGACCGGATAAAACAGTCAGATGTCAAAATAGGGAACAGTGAAATCCACAAGTCTTGGGAAATTTTTGCAAGAGTGAAGAACCAAGCAGACAAATTCAAATTATAAAAATATATGATATCCCCACCCTAAGAGCTTAAAGGACCATTTACTCCAACTTTTTTCCTTATTCAATGTTGTGTAATATCTTGGGCCATGTCATTTTCCAGCCTATGTGTATTTTATAATATCGCAAGGTAACTTAGAGTCAAGAAGGAAGCTCATTATTTAGTGAATGGAGCCAACTCTAAAACTTGAACTTAAAAACAGAACTTTTTAGAGATATCCAGCAGCAAAAATCACATATCTGAGATAAATGAAATAAATTTCGGAAGGAAATGAGTGGGCTAATTTTCTTAGGAGAAAATATGGCATGTCTCAATGGCAGTGGGGGCAGAAAACATAAAGAGTGAAGGTAATAGGAAGTTAAAATTAATTTAAAAATCCAAAGAAACTTCTGCGTTAACTGTTAATACTTGAAATTATTTAATACAATTGAAATTGTTTAGAGCAAGAAGATTCCTGCAACATCTTTGACCTTGATTTTAAAGATGAGAACTCTGAAATACAGTTACATTGACTGGCTAAAGAGCAGAATGTAAAGAGTAGTGACAGAATTCACTTTAGAAACAAGGGGCCAATTTCCAGGTATGGGAACCTTCAAGCATCCACTCATTATGCTCTGTATTAAGGAAGTTTGTTATAGGTATTATTTTAAAATATTGGTTAGCTAAGGGAGTATTCTTCGTTTTCTTAATGTAGAGACTTCCAAGGTATGTTGAGACTTTTTCTCATCTAATAATTAAAAAATCTTCATATATACAAAAATTTTTTGAAAATCTCTAGTATTTTGAATAAAAATACTCTCAGATGTATTCTAGTAAAATCAAAAGGGGATTAAAATTACATAAATATTTATGAAGAGCTTTCATATACACAATACTATGTTATGTGCATCTAGTTATTCATTATAATAACAGGCAATAGAAAATGTGTCAGCATATTGCTTTTCACGTTACATACAAATGCATCTCAGGCTATTTCTCATATAGTAACCTTCAAGTACGTAGCAGGTTTTTTTTTGTTGTTGTTGTTTTGTTTTTGTTTTTGTTTTAGAGAGGAAGAGAGAAAGGGGCGGGGCAGAGGGAGAAGGAGAGAGAGAATCTCAAGAGGACTCCATGGCCCAGGGCTTGATCTCACAACCCTGTGATCATGACCTGAGTGGAAATCAAGTCGGACACTTAAGCAACTAAGCCACCCAGGCGCCCTATCAGTTATTTTTTTAGAGGAAAAAATTGAGGCATCTATGAGTAAGCAGAAGAAAAAAAGGAAAGAAATAAAAACAAGGAAGAAGAGATCCAGGAAATTGAAAACTCCCAGTGATTCCTAAATTATATAAAACTGATACATGACCAAATACCTTTATCAAATTTTAGGCAATCAGAAAACAAAAAGTACACATAAGGCAAACAAAACAGCAAGAAGCAAATGCATATGAAATGTTATACACAAGTATAAAAATCATGCAGGACTTTAGGCTCCTATCTATAAATAACAGAACACAGTGACAACTACTGATAAACATTTTAGTTTTTAATTTTTTAACTCCAAGATATTTTAATGTACAAATACAATTTTGTTCAACTGTGTAGATAATCAAAATAAATATAATATTACAGGAGTTTAAAAAACAAAACACTTATTTGCTCTTCTATAAAAAATTATTTGAGGGGCACCTGGGTGGCTCAGTTGGTTAAGCATCTGCCTTCGGCTCAGCTCATGATCTCAGGGTCCTAGGATCGAGGCCCACATCAAGCTCCCTGCTAAGCAGAGAGCCTGCTTCTCCTTCTTCCTCTTCTCCGCCTGCCGCTCTGCCTACTTGTGCATACTCTCTCTCGCTCCTTCTCGCTCTGTCAAATAAATAAATAAAATCTTTAAAAAAATTATTTGAAAAACTTTATGTGACCATAGCTGTGAAAACTGGACTCTTTCAAGAACTGATTGAAAATAAGTAAGTCAAGAGATAAAAAGTACAGCATAAGGAATATACTCAATATTGTGATAATGTTGTATGGTGACAGATGGTGACTACATTTACTCCGATGAGCACCGAGTAACGTATAGAAGTTTTGAATCACTGTATTGTACACCTGAAACTAATATAACAGTGCATGCTAACTGGAAATAAATAAAAACTTTAAAAAAATAATAGGTCAGGTTTTTGAGTATTAATAATGCAAGATACAATTACTAAACTCTTTTCCTTATGGTAATAAATCTGAACATACAATATAATTTTTGGAAAATGTGATTTGCAAAATAAAAATAACATAAGAAAAGGTTAATTATGTGCATCTTATGATAATTTATGATCATTAAATAGACTACAACATTCAATTAAAATAAAGTTTTCTAAGAAAAACAATATAATGTAAATGAGGTGAGCAGGAACACTGTGTCTTTATATGGTGATATATTTTTACACGATCATCACACAAAAAGTACTAGAAGTAAGTATGAGTTATGGTATCTCTTCATAGTAGAATTATAAGTCAAGGTTATTTTCTTTTTTGTACTTTTTATATCTTCAAATTTCTTTAACAAATATTTTGCTTACAATAAAACATCCAGTAAATGTAATGTAAAAAAGTAGGAACAGTGAAAGCTGGGCTGGAATTAGGCTCCCGAATAGCTTAAATAAAAGGTTGAGAACTGTGCATTTTATTTGACATTATGCGGAGAGTAATTCTACGTTTTTGAAAAGGAGTATTACTTGATCAAAGATGTAATTTAAGAAGCAAAACCTGTGTGCAGCATAAGAAAGTATAGTTTTGAACCATGGAAAATATTTAAGACAACGTGAACAATCCAGGTCAAATCTATTGAGGGCTTGCAGTATGGCAGTAGCGACAGAAATAAGTTGAAGTAGAAAGAGGGTAAAAAAGTAGAATCATCAGCGTTATATAAAGATTAGAAGGTAAGTGAGAGGTCAAACCTGACTTGACGGTTTTTATTCCAATGACAGAAGGGGTGGCAATGTTATTAACAAAGATCAGGAATAGGAGAGAAGAAGACATGAAGATGAAAAAAGAGATAAAATACTTAAATGTAACAATATAATCTGTCACTAGGTCTATCGTACTATTGAATAAAATGAAATCTGAAGTCTGTTAATACAGAGTAAATGAATATTTTAAAAAGTTGTTTTGACAGCTTTGGGGGAAAGTAGAAATAATTACTGAGGTCTGTGACAAGTTCCAGAAATCTGAAATTCTACGAGTATGTTTCATAACCAAGTGAACTATCGTGTTTCCTACTGTGTCATATTAAAAAAAAAAAAATGAATCCTGCATTTTTTTTCTCTCCCTAGGAGGAGACCTTAGAACCAACAGTGTGGCCTGTGCTTACAGGTAGAGTTGTTATAAAAATGCTGCTTCCACTACAGAGGAGACAGTTTAGGAATTCAGTGCCGGCTGGGTTATTACATGTCTTAGTTACAAACTCACCATTTTAAAACTTAAAAAAAAAAACCTTACCATTCGTATAAAATACTTCAGAATATAAATTATGAAATGATTACATTTTTATGTATATTTAGGCACGCAAAAGGTATCATCATTATCATCATCATCATCAAAAATTTTCATTAAGTACACACGTTTCATTGCCCCAACTATTTTACAAAAAAAGTTGACCTGTACCTCCATGATTTGTACCTTCATAGCCTAACATAAATAATATTGCAAGCCTTACATTTTTCAAAAAAAAAATATATATATAATAATTCAAATATCTAGGTATTTGGTGAGTGTTAAGTGTAAGTTTGGAATGAATCTGAAAAAAACTAAGTGGAGAAAAAATGGACAGACTCGGTAGGGAAAGAGTAATCAGTTAAATTCTATAGTAAACCTGGGAACGAGTCTAGGAAGAGGAAGAATTTTAAAGACAGTTATGTTATCATCTCATGTTTAGCAGCATTGCTAGGAGTTGACCTCCAATTAGTACTTAGAATGAGAGTTAATACATAAGCTATCTTTTCTCATTAACTTAAAAGTCCATTCAGAAAGGAAAAGAGTATTTAAATACCATATTTTAATATGCAGTAAGCTTGAAAATTCAGAAAAATAAAAATTTTAATAAGAGCTTTATTTGTGGTACATCATGAAATTATGGCAAAAATTTAATAAAAAATATAGTGCCTTACTTTAAATAAGCATTTACTTTAAGAAAGGCCCAAATTTCCTCATAGGATTAGAACACATTCACTTGTTGGGATGAGCACTGGGTGTTGTATGGAAGTGATGAATCACTAAATTCTACTCCTGAAACCAATATTATGCTATATGTGAACTAACTACAATGTAAATAAAAAACTGATACAAAAAAGATTAGAACACATTCACCTACTCTCCTTCTCTGTAAATAACTAAAGCGTAATACAAAGTCAATTGATGGCCATATAAAATAACCTGAGTGTCTAAATGAAGAGATGAATAATTTATATTCTGTTTAATCTTGTCTTTTAGTGCATATCATTTGTTCTAAAGTTTTGAAAATATGATCGTTTTAATGTTGCACATGTGAACCCATTCTTTGAATTCTGAATTCCTTCAGCATTAGAGGTAGACTGCTGAGTGGAAATTTTATCCTTATTCACCTTCTTCTCTTAACAAGACATTTAACATTTATAAAGTTGAGCCAATCATTTAAACTCTCTTTTTTTCACCAGTAAGAGAAGTGAAGTTAGATTTACACATCTCAAGTTTCAATTATTTCCTCACTCATAAACTATGGTCAGTGAGGATTCCATAATGTTTTACTCTTACAATTCCAGTAACCAGGGCAAAGTCCATACTCCTAGGTACTCCTAAGGGTTTATACTGAATAAATGTATGCTGTAAAATATTTCATTTGTACCTTTATCTTTCTTGTCTTGAGAAATTTTGCTATACAAATGCCACCTTATTTACTCCCCTCGCTAGTTTTATAAAAGGGAAACAATTTTAAGGAATGAGCATTGCTTCATTGGTAGCTGTATTCTGGCATCCCACCTTTATCCCTACTTTGGGAAGAACAATACTACCTATTTAAATGAATGCATCCCATTATGTTTATTTCAAAATTAATAATGTTTATGGCACAGTTCTGCTCAGAGTCCCACAAATACATTTCACAAACTAATCAATTTTTCCAATGTTTTATATACCTTGAAAATTACACCATCAGAGTTACTTTCTAAAATTTCTCTGAAACTAAAATTTTCCATGGAAGTACTTGAAAAATTGAGAAAACAAAATAAAAACAGGCAAACAACCAAAACCAAAATGAAGCCAAAAATAAACAAGAAGAAACATACATACAAAGCAAAGAGAAACTGTGCAAAGAGCAAAACCAACATGATGCTTTACATACAAAGAGCAGGGGCTTCTCTACCAACTCCACAATGGGAGCACTCAAAGTATGTGTGCAACAGGCCCTCCAAAGGCCTGGCTGCCCTCCCAGTACATTTGGAGAGCTAGGATGCTCAGGTCTCGGACTTCTGCTTGTAGATATGAGTTAGCACAGAAACTGCAAAACCACCTGAATTCAAGGTCTAACCTTAAAGCCCCTTGTGGTAACCTTAAAGGCTTGGACCTGAGAGACCACCCCTTGGCGGTACCCAAGATAGTTTTTGCATGATCTGGGAATTGAAATAAAACCCCACTGGTAACTGGGGGGAAATTTTACACTATTTATACTTAATTCGGTATTTTGAATGAGGTGTAATTTTGTTTTTGGCAATACCGGGTAGCATTTCTTGCAGGTACAAGAATGTGACGTTTACAATTATCCTTGCCATTTAAGGATTAGAATGGTTATATGGCTAAATGTCCTATGAACAATCAGCATTATGAATAAACTGAAATTTTAATTGCAATGAATCCCCCAAGTCACTTTAGCCAATAATAACCCAACTGACTTTACTAGAATTGGTAGCGCATTTCCAAATAACTGCACACCAGATTGTTTGTTAGGTAAACAGTTTTTGTTTTTGTTCCTGTGAGACTTGGGCAGTAAACACAGCCCTGCCTGTCTCAAGAAGTGAAGAGCCACATGCATAAACCATAACGGGCTCTGCAACCCCTAGAGAACCTACAGTGCTCTTCTCTGAGACAGGACTTGCTAAGCAAGGCTGACCCCCTTAGTAGTCACAGCTCTTGTTAGTTATCTCCTACAATGCGGGATCTTGATGACTTATAACTACTCTAGTGGCCTGATATGTTTGATTTAAAAGAAAAATTAAAAGAGGAGAAAAAAAAGAAGCAACTTATCACTGACAACTAAACTATAGGTTCTCTTACTCCTGCAAAATGATAAATAAATGAATAGACCCAGGGTACATTAAATCTACTTAAATGTCATTTCATTTCACTATCCCGTAGTAGCATTAAGTTTGTAGAAAGATTCCTTTTGTCTTTGGCCCCCTCCCCTGTACAGGGAAGTAAAAGTTCTAAAACAACCCGTGGAAGGTAACATTTTGATTTGTGTCAACAGTTCAGATACCTACATAGTAGTGATTCCTTACGAAATCAAGAATTCTTGTGAAGAGAGATGTTTTTACTCCCTTTATTTCAGAGCTTGAACTCGAGTCTCTTCAGGAACCAGTTTTGAGAAGGGCACCAAGTTTAGTCTGTGGCCGTCCCTGGGAATCCCAACACCAAAGAGCTTTATTGGTTGATTGATGCCAGAGGAAAGGGAGCCTGCTGTGTGTAATGATTCACCTCCAGATCTTTAACCAAAAGGCTCTTTTTCTAAATTTAGGAGGAAAAAAATGCACATCACTCTGGAAAAGTTGTTTTGTTACTGAAATTTACTTTGTACTGCACCCAATCTCCAAAAAAAAGGATGCTATTTTCCCAAGAAATATTTGTATATTAATGCATATATTTAATTCCATATTCATTTTAAATTTGAATTTCAAATAATTGGTACATTAACAATTATATTTAATCTTTTTTTAAACTTTTGGAGTGCTACAGGTAGACCTTGATTTTTTATGTAGTCACTTCTTCTCAAACACATACCGAGCACTGCTCTGTGTCTTAGGCAACTTTTAGGCAGCAGAAATAATTGAATGATCTGCAAATTCCACATAGCCTAGTTGAAAGGAAAAGGAGAAATTGGAAACAAAAATATATATTTTTAACTAACTAAATACTAATAAATTAACAGGACTTGGGCTTAGTTTTAAATACTTCGCAATTATTAGATTTTACATTCTCTATGAGATATGTGTTTAAAAATATTGATTCATTATTCATAACAACCATGTGAAGAAGTTATTATAACAGATTAAAATGGAGATTCATGGAAGTTAACTAATATCCATGATCATAAAAATAGTACGTGGCAGAACTGTGGCCACTTAAATAAAAATAGTAACTGGCAGAAAGATATGAATAGTCAGAGCAGGATTCTGTGAAAGCTGAAGGGAAGGAAGATGAGGGATAGCTGGCTGCTCTGGGAGGTCATCAAAGGCCTCAATGCAAACATATCTTGGGGTCTTGAAAAAGACTTGAGAGATCTGAATCAGACAGATCTGAACCAAATAAACCTCGGCTCAGCCATTTACATACCTGTGTAGCTAGCCCCTGACAATTTTCACTCGAAGCTTTGTTTCCTATGAAGTTGAGATATGAATATTAACTATTTCATAGGGTTTTTGTGAAGATCAAACAAGGTGCTATAAAATCCTCAGCATGGCTCTAGGCCCAGTAAATTTTAAAAATAGTTACAAAACATGCTAAGAAAGAGAGAAAGAGGTGAAATGTAAAATGTTTCAAAAAGATATTGATTACCTGCAAGGAGTGGGTGGAAAAGGGTGGAAAGGCGAAAAGAATGGGAATAGTTAGTAGGGATGAGGAGGCGATGACATTTCAGTGAATAGATAGATGCTTTATATATCTCCGACTCTTAACCCAGAATTAACACCTACCAGCATGTGGTAAGAAACCCAAAACAGAATACAAGAGTAAAAAGTTAACCTAACTGAACTGCAAATCAATAACATAACTATATAAAGGGGAACGGGGAAAGCAACATATAACTTCAGAAACTTTTTCAAGGTAAAGAAACTATGAATACATACTGTAATCTATATAATAATATTATTAAAATAGACACCCAGGGAATGATAAGTATTTCTGAAATTATTTATATAGGCATTACATGAATATATAGATACAGATACTGATAAAAAGAGCTGATAACATAACTGCCTAATAAAGAAGTTGTAAATAAGAAAAGGGAGGTCGCGTGGACGGCTCGGTCAGCTCAGGTCATGATCCCAGGGTCCTGAGATCAAGTCCAGCATCTGGCTCCCTGTTCACTGGGGAGCCTGCTTCTCCCGCTGACCCCCACCACCCACCCCCTGCTCATGCATTCTCTCTCTTTCTCTCTCTCTCACGCAAAAATAAATAAAATCTTCTTTTTAAAGGAGAAAGCTCAAATGATGGAATTAGAAGTGTCAGTATAAACACATGGCAGGAGATTAGATAGATGGTTGATTGATAGATTAAATATAGATACAGATATTAGGGGTGCCTGAGTGGCTCAATCAGTTAAGTGGCAGATTCTTGATTTTGGCTGAGGTCATGACCTCAGGGTCCTGGGATCAAGCCCCCCGTAGGGCTTGGGCCTCAGCAGGGAATCAGCTTGAAGATTGTCTCTCCCGCTGACTCTTCCCCTGCCCTCTCTCTCAAAGAAATAAATAAATAAATCTTAAAAAAATAAATAAATACAGATACACATATTTGGGGTGCCAGAAAGTAAGAAAGCTTTCACAGAAGGATAGAAGGCTGACAAAAGGATACAGGAATCCACCTAAAGTAGAACCTACTGGCCAAATGATTTGAACTATAAAATAATGATAGTGTTGAATTATAGTCCATAGAATTCAATACGCATGAGTTCATACCGATATAAATAAATGTTTAATTAATAAATAAATGGAGGAGAAGGAAGAGTACTTTTTCCCAGAAGAATTCCAATTTAAAAATTTAAAAGATAAGAGGAAAAGAGGAAGCCAAATATTAGGCAAATACCACAGCAACAATTGTTGCAGACAAGAAGTGCAGAGGGTTGTGGAAGTTTGAGGAGAAATGGGATATTTGATGAGTCTCAAAGTATCTACCCCAAGATTTGTATTAATTACAAAGGGAAACAGAGTAACCCTAAAAAGGATAAACCTGGCCGATACCAGCATGAGCAAGTGATCAATGTTAAGATCACCACTCAAGATATTTTGACATCAGGAAGTTTCTGACCTAAGCCACTAAAAAAGCATACTATAATTTTTATAGCATTCTTTTCCAAAATGCACAACCTCATTTTAAAAATGGGAAAAACATCAACCAAAATCAAATTAGGAAAAGTTCTCCAAATAACTGACCAGTACTTTTCAAAAGTATCAAGGTCATGAAAAAAAGTAAAGATCTGGCAACTATAAAAATACTTAAATTAAATAAAACCAAGGAGAAATAATAAGTAAATGCAATATAGGATTCTAGAACAGAAAAAATAAAGGGCATTAGTGGAAAGGGTGATAAAATCTGAATAAAATTTTAGCTTAGTTTGTAGTATTGTGACAATGTCAATTTCCTGGTATTGATAATTATAGGATGGTTATATAAAATGTTAAAATTAGGGAAAGTTTGGTGAAAGGATTATGGGAAATCTCTATATTTCTTGAAACTTTTCCGTACATCTAAAAATATATAAAAATAACAAATTACATAAAAATCCACCTGGGAGATTTTGTTATGAGCGGTGCTTAGGATTCTTTGCTCTGTGTGTCAGAGTCTAACAGCGTAAGATTGAAGGAGTAGGCAAGAATCTAATCATGAGGACTCCTGTAAGTTATGCCAAGCCATATAAAGTAGATTTCAGGTAAAGGAAATGACAGTATCGTTTTTACATTTGAGAGAGTTTTCTCACAAACTGTGCAGAGGAGCCTGCCAGACTCCAAGAGTTGAGGAGATGGAGGTGAAAGTTCCTAGAGACTTAAGCCGTTCAAGTTCACAGCCCAAGTACTGCAGGGAAGAAAGCCGCATACAGAGAGAATGCCAGAGAGCTATAGAAGGCCCCACAAATGGCCAGCAGAATACTGATCAGTGTACACACATGAGAAAATGACCTGGGGCTGGGTAAAGACCTATCCAAAAGGACGAGAGAGTAAAGCATCTGGGGCTCGCTAGGGCCAGGAATAGTGTGTGTTCTCACCAGTAAGATGGAAAATTCATAATTCATGAGGCAATACGTGGAAAACTCAGGGAAGTCATATGTCATTGATGGGAGATAATTAGCTTCCTGGGAACTGCTCTGCAGCTACCTAACCAATCATAAAATCAAGACCTGAAAGGAACAATATGTCTAAGTAACTCAACTGAATCCCAAAACAAAGATACTGAACATTTATAAAGATAAGAAAATATCCAACATACACTGATATAAAATTTACAATGTCTGGCACCAATTTTAAAAATTAACAGGCATGCAAATAAACAAGGAAATATGGTCCATAATAAGGAAAAAAATCAATTAAGTAAAAGCACCCCGAAAGTGACGCCATGATTAGAAGTAAAGGAAAAGTACTTTACAATGGTTATTATAATTTTAATTCCTATGTTCTAAAAGTAGAGAACAAAAATATATAGAATCCTCAAATTAAACTTTAATAATAAGTAAATATATCAAAATAATAGACAAAAATAAGTGGAGAGATAATACTGAGTTAATATGTAGGAAGACTCCGTATATTTAAGATGTCAATCCTTCCCACATTGATCTGTGGATTTAATACAATTCCAATAAGGGTTCCACTAGGCTTTTTTTTTTTTTTTAGAAATAAACAAGCTGATTCTTAAAATTTATATGAAAATTTAAAAAGCTGAGACTATTCAAAAAAAAAAACCTTGAAAACAAGAGCAAAGTTGCAGGATTAATGTTTTAAAAGCATATTCTAAAGTAATCAAGACCATGTGGTGTTTTCATAAAGATAGATCAATGGGATAGAGTATAGAGTCAAGAAACAGACTGACACATATAAGGACAACTCATTTATTTATTTATTTTTATTTATTTATTTTTATGTATCTATTTTTCTCAGTGTTTGTGTTTTATTGATGCTGATGCTCAGGCCCTGACCCCGCACTTGCTGCTGCTTCTTGGTCTTCAGGTTTTCCTCGTGCTTGTTCAGCCGGCGGCACATGGCACGTGTGTCCTTGGGCCACAGATCTAGGGGCTTGTACTCCTTACCCTGGTAGAATTTCCTGAGGTTCTCTTTCTGCGTCTGGATGATGACTGTGAGAACACGGGCACGGATCTGCCAACAACTTGGATCTTGGAGAGCTTGGAAGCCGTGCCGCCTGTCCCTTCGGGGACACGAAGCTGGGCCAGCTCCCCCTTCAGCTCTTCCAGCTGGTGAGGTAGCTCCTCCTTCTTCGTGCTGAGAAGATCTCGAGCCTTCACCTTGGTCATGTCTGCACAATCCACAGCTGCCGAAGGAAGGCGGTTCAGGGAAAGGGCCAACTCATTTTTCACGGAGGTTCAAAGGCATGATACTGGAGAAACAACTAGATATCTATGTGCCAAAAAAAAAAAATGATACATGCCTTGGACGGTAAATAAATGTTGACTCAAAGGATCATAACCCTGTGCAAAAAGCTAGGAAAAAAATAGACTAAAATCTTGTTACCTTGGGCTTAGCAACAAAAATTTCTTAGATACACCCCCAAAACGATGATCCATTTAAAAAAAATTGATAAATTGAACATCTTCAAAATTAAAAAAAAGTTCCAGCTCTTAAAAAATCACAGTTATGAGAAAGAAAAGACAAGTCACTGGCTAGAATACAATATTTGCAAATCTTGTATCAGATAAACTGCATCCAGCATGTCTAGGGGACTCTCAAATTAGATAATAAGAAAACAAACAACTGACATAAAAAATAGGGGAAAAATTTGGACAGAAACGTCATAAGAGAAGATACACAGAAGGTAAACATGTTAATATGTTCACCATCGCTAATAATTAGGGACGGGCAAATGAAACACAGTATGATTTTTAGTGAGGATATGGAAGAATTGAAACTCTCATACACTGTTGGTTGCAATAAGAAGTAGTACAACCACTTTGGAAAATAGAACAACAGTTTCTTAAGTTTTTCCTCAAGACAAATGAAAGCATGTGCCCATGCAAAGACATGTACGTAAAAGTTCATAAAAGATTTATTTCTAATAGACAAAAATAGAAACGACCTAACATCAATGTCAATGAACAGGTGAATGGGTAACCATAAGGTGCTATGTCTATACCACATTAATACTACTCAACAAAAAATTTACTATTGAGATATTCAACAAAATGGATGGATATCAAAATATGCAGAATTAAAGAAGCTAGACAAAAGAATTCATGCCATGTGATTTTATTTATATTAGCATCTATAATATGAAAACTAATCTGTCACTATAGACAGATTTTAAAAAAGAGCAGAAAAGAAAGTGTATGATGAACGGTACTCTGGCTCTTAGAGATTTAATCCAAAAGTGACACACATCACTTGTGCTCACATTTCATTACCAAAGCAAGTTATATGGTCACATCTAATGCACTAAGGGGCCAGAGAATGTAACCATGTGCCCAGAAGTGAAGAGAAAAAAAAAAAAATCCTTGTCAATATTATCAACTGTAACACTTTAGTAGGTCAGAGGAATACTTTATATTGAATAGCAAGGAAACTTGAATACTTAATTGAACTAATGTATACAGGATAAGAGACATTCTTGTGGTGTAGAAAAGAGGATGGTACACTCCTGCATGTTGTCTCTTTGGAAGCTTACACTAAATTTAGTTTACTGAAACGTATTTGATTTTTTCAACTTTGTCTCTAATTCCAGTATGGACTGTATTATTAAAATAAGAGTGTGTGTTTGTTTTAGCAGCAGGCACACATGAACTTAGAATTAATTTTAACCATGTTATCACAAGTATAAGTTGGTGCCAATAGGGAAGTTGAACAAGAAAGCTCATGTTGGTGAATATTGGTTTAAGTATCTACTTAGAAGCTGCCTTGAGATAATATTGGAATGGCTATGCAAACTAAGTTGCGAGTTTCATCAGCAGTATCTCACAGTCAGAGATGACTAAATTTAGAGTCAGGCCAGGAGCTGCCTTAGCACAAACTTAACCAACTTCTGTCATGTCATTAGTATGCTGAAATCCACATGTGTATATTTTCTGATTTTAGGCAGAAGCGAATATTACATTCAGAGAGAAGACCTTTCCACTGCTTTCTTATTGTGTAATGTCCTGGATATATTCGATACCGCTTACAGCTCCAATACACCTGTCGCTGCACCTCACTGCTAAGTCAAAGACAGCTCACCAGTCACATGTGACCCGCCAGTATAATCCACGCTATCTTTTTCTAGTCGTTCTGAGTGAGTCAGTGATAAAAGCCAGGCTCAGACTTCATCTGGATCAGCTGTCTTCAGAGATGTACACCGCTAACAAGTTTGATTTTAAGAAGTTATAATGAGCATTGCACTGAAATAGATCTATGTTTGGCATTTTCATTATTTGAGATTATAATCTAGCTTGTGGGGTCTTGAGTACTTTAACAGAGGAGTTTAAAACCTTCCAAAATGGTGTGATTTGATAATGCCCAGTTTACTCATGCTTACCTTAGTGCTAGAATTGTATAATTAAATTATTAATTATTGGAACCAGAAAGTACCTTAAAAGAAACAAACAAACAAACAAACGAAAAAACATATGGAGACTATACAGAGATGAGGCATTGTGTTTATGTGCTTTTGCAATCCGGTTGAATAGGTCTAATAAACCTCTTTTTACACTTGGAAAAACTGGGTTTAGTAAGAGGCAAAGGTGGGATTAGGATTTAGGTTTTCAGCTTTCTGGGTTTTGTATAACCCCATTTTAGAAAGATATTCTCTTAGAGAATAAACACAATCATGCTCTTAAATCCTCCTGTTAAATATGAGAAAACCAGGGCAGAGAAATTAAGTAATTTTATAAAGCTTGCACAAATTGATAACAAAGAAAAGCTGTCTCTTTGCTTTCCAGGAAAATATGTCCCAGAATCAAATCAATATCCTAGCTAGTGTATTCTTTTAAAAGTAATCCCTCAATTAATTCAATATTTGACCCACACCTAACATTAATTAAGCATCTACCACCTGTGAGGTTCTTATTTTTTATTGAAATACATTTGACATATAACACTGTAAATTTAAGGTGTACAACATGTTAATTTGATACATTTTTATATTGTAATATGATTGCCACTGTAGCAATAATTAGCACGTCTATCATGTCATGTAATTATCATTTATTTTTAGTGGTTGGAATAATTATGATCTAGTGTCTTAACAAGCTGATGATTATAATTCAATATTGTTGTCTATAGTCATCAAACTGTGCATTAGATCTCCAAGACTCAGTTACTATTCATTGTAAATTTGTTGACATTACATCTTTTAAAATGACAGTCTCTGTGTACCTTGAGCTTACAATTTAATTGAGGATGGTACTGAGTAAAAGCAAATTAACTATCATTTCAGGTAGTTGTAAATGGTATGAAGAGAAACAAAGCTGGGTAAATGAATAGACATATTGTTTTAAGTAGAGAAGGACTCCTTGAAGGGGGAACATATTTTTCTAGCAAATAATGTGTACGATACATAATACTTATCTTTATATTCAACACTAGTATATTTTATATTTCTATTGTGTTTTAAAAATCTTTGGAATATTTTTTATAATCTAGTAAGAGTATCTAATCTCTAGGTTGTCAAATAGAACACAGAATATATTTAATAAATAGGAAATAGCTATATATTTTTTGAAAATCAATAATAATGGTAACTATACCTAAATATGAGTACTGTTCTCACTTTTGAGCATTTATAATGTGCTAAGCACTTTTCTAATAACATGTGTAAATGTATTTCTTTTCACAATAATGATGGAGATCTTCCTCACTTATGACAGGGTTATGTCCTGAGAAGCCCATTGTAAGTTGAAAATAAAGGAAGTCAAAAATGCATTTAATACACCTAATCTATGGAACATCAATGGCTTAGCCTAGACCACCCTAAACTCACTCAGAACACTTACATTAACCTACAAATCAGGCAAAATCATCTAACACAAAGCCTATTTTATAATAAAGTGTTGAATATCGCATGTAATTTATTGAATACTGTACTGAGAGTGAAAATCAGAATAGCTCTATGGGTACAGAATGGTTGTACATGTATTGATTTTTTACCTTCATGATTGCCTGGCTGACTGGGAGCCGAAGCTCACCGCCATTGACCAGCATCATGAGAGAGGATCATACTTCAAACTGCTAGCCCAGGAAAAGATCAAAATTCAGAATTCCCAAGTGCAGTTTTAGAGTTAAACAACAAAATTAAATTTTCAGCAATTCAAGTACAGGATTTTCAGCCTTCTTCCACAAGACAGAATTATCTGTACAAAAAAACAAACAAAAAACATTTCTCACTTCATTCTTAATACTCCAAGACTAAGCCCCAATCTCCCCCCAGGCAGGAAATCAACAATAAGGCCAAATTATGGTTGATTGGTATGATCATTTCATTCTATACATTATGTTTACTGTGTGTGTGTGAGAGAGAGAGAGAGAGATAATAAAAAAATGGAAAAATTATTTTTTGCTTGTTTGCTTGTTTGTCTTGTAAGGCCACCTTTATAGCTGCACCGCTAAACAATGTGGACAGAATTCATCTCAAAGCTCCGGGAAGTACAAAAAAAAAAAGGAAAGAAAAAGTTCTAGAAATAATGTTTCTTTTTTATTTATTTAAGACACATTCGTTTTCCATCTCCAAAAACTAATGTAAACCATTTGAATAGAATAGAAGTCCACCTGAAGTTAATAGAAATTTTCTAACATAGTTTATGTTCATCAAGTCCTATTAAAGACTTGTGCCTAAAGTTAAGAGAACTGCACTTATAATTGACAATTGAAATGAAGAAGAGCTCAGAATACTAGGAGAGTTATCAAATATAGGGACAGTTTCTTCTTCTTTAACCTAAGCAGTGAGGAATAAAATGATGACAAATTTACATTCTAAGTTCTCTACCTTAATTATTAAAATAATTGTGCAAAATGCCTCAATTGTAAGCACAAGATACTAGGTTGTAAGTGTCACAAATGGTGCTAAATTTCATTATTTGTTTCTCTTTGTTTGGTTGTACCTAACACTGTGTCCTAACTCTCAGCAGGGATGAGTTTTGACTAGATAGAAAGAAAAGATAACCCAAGAAGGACAAAACACTGGAGCAAGTTATTAGGATAGGTTTTTCAAATATTCAAGAACAACAAAAAAGCACCTAGCCTGCATAGTTTACCCGTCCCATCTGTCTCGAGGCAAGGGGTTTGAACAGAAGATTTCTCAAAACCCATTTGAGCTATTTGATTCCATTCACTGAGTAATGGCCTGAAAGAGCACCATCTCCATTCACTTCTATAATACAATTTAATGGATATCATACTCAGTACCATCTTCAAGCCAAGCTTTCCAAATACCTTTCTTGTTTTGTTTTTTGTTTGTTTGGTTGGTTGGTTGGTTGGGGTTTTTTTTTGTCTTTTCTCTGGACACGTTTACCATATCTCTAAAGGTACTGATGTTTTCCTGAGTTCACTCTGTTTTTAGCCTATTATGTCTACATTAGATTCCAGGTAAAGTTATTTGCTAACAGGGAAACACCGAACTCAATTTTCTTAACCTCTGGGTTGTTCTCATCATCTGCCCCTCTCTAGGTATCTGACTGAATATTAGATCACATATATGCTAATGACTGACATCATTAAATATGGTGGTAATGGGTCTGCTTCTCTTACTTTCTTTCCAATAGAACACACTGCTACTTTTTTTAAAACTGAAATAGAGAAGTTCTGAGTAATTTTCAACTCCTATCAATCTCTTTCTTGACATATTTAAGTGGCTGCTACATATTAGAATTTCTCCTTAATTTAACTTCCCTTGCCTTCCCTTCCTCTCAAGAGCTAGCACATGGGCTAGAAATAAAAGTCATCTTACATAGTTAAAATCATGTATCCTTTTGCAAAAGATTCTTTGATCCTAGTACATGGTATTACTCTGCAATTTAACTGTGTGTGTATGTGTGTATGTGTGTGTATGTGTGTGTGTGTGTGTGTGTGTGTGTGTGTTCTCTTTGCTCTGATTATATCTGTTCTCCTTAACACGGTCTGGTTGGTAATGTAGAATATACGGTCCACATTATATCCCAGAATCTTACTCTCGTGTTCTAAGTTTTTCTAACACTGAACAGTGTCTTATTCAACATTCTATTCAGTTCTATGGTCATCACATGTACCTATTCATCTTCTTTTTAAACAGACTTTTTAAAAGAGATTTTATTTATTTTAGAGAGACAGAGTGCATGCATGCGAATGAGCAGGGGGAGGGGCAAAGGGAGAGGAAGAGAGAGAATCTCAAGCAGACTCTGTGCTGGGTGTGGAGCCTCGTGTGGGGCTGAATCTCAAGGCTCTGAGATCATGACCTGAACCAAAACCAAGAATCAGATATTTAACTGACTGAGCCACCTTGGCACCCCTGTACTTACTCATCTTAAGTAATGATAATCATAGATAAAAAGTCCTTTTCAAAATTGTCTTAAAATTTTATACACTATGATGTTATTACATAATACTATCTTTGGTTTGTAAAATAATATAAGGTTCAATTAATTTTGCAAAGAAAAACCTAATTTGTCTGTCTTGTTTCTTCTTTCCCTCCCTTACTTCCTCCCTTCCTTACCCATTTGAATGTAAAAGAGAATCATAGAGAGCCCATATTGGAATTCCATGATTTGGGGAAAAGAATTATAGTGTTTCCACATGGATTTGTGTAAAATATATCTTTCAGTATTTTAATGTGATTGGAGAAATATCACAAGACCCCTGGATGAGGCTGATATTTGTGCAGATTTGTGTTATGTGTGTGTGAATATAGACCCATTTTGAAGTTATTTTCCTTTACAATCAATAGCTAGGACTTAGACTACATACATATAAGTCTTTTTCCTAAGAATAATCATTTCCTCCTTTGTATGAGATTCTTCCATTATTCCACAGTACCCTTCCCACCCCATTAATTTACCTTTATTGCTTTCACTTTATCAATTTAATTTTACCACTCTGAAGGATATACTACTTCAAACTTAACAGTTAGAAAAGGCAAGATGACGAACAATTCAGTTTCTTTTCAAGTCGCGATTGTTTGACACTTTCAAATAGTTATGCTTTTTGAATATAGTTATTTTTATGTATATTTATCTAATTATTATGTAGACATAGCCACTTATGTATAGGGCAGACATCCATATAGAAACTGTATTCTCTGTATTGAAAGGCCGTTACCAGGCTTTGCTCTGCTGAAATGTAACACAATTTAGTAAATCTCATCTTACAAATGCTGAACATTTGCTTCCAGATACACAATGAGAAAAAGCATTTTTTATTCCCAGTTTAAAATTTTCTTATTTATTTGTCACCTTTAGTCACTAGTCATCTATTGTCAGCGAGTTTAAAAATATCATTCAATTTAATTAATATGATAAATATTCATTTGAATACCTGTTGACAGGGGTGCCTGGGTGGCTCAGTCGTTAAGCGTCTGCCCTCGGCTGAGGTCATGATCCCGGGGTCCTGGGATCGAGCCCTGCATCGGGCTCCCTGCTCAGCGAGAAGCCTGCTTCTCCCTCTCCCACTCTCCCTACTTGTGTTCCTTCTCTCGCTGTGTCTTTCTGTCAAATAAATAAAAAATCTTTAAAAAAAAAAGTTTCATTAGAATACCTATTGACAGACTCCTTATGCAATGCCAGAATTGTATTTTTTCATATTTGATAATTCCTACTATTTATTAAACTAAGAATTTATTGATACTCATTTACAATATTTGACACAATCCATGTAACTTAAAGTTTGCTGGAAGGCTTGAAAAAAATGTGAGCCATGAGTTCACATGAAATCCCTTTATTAAACAACATATGACATATGTCAATTCAATATATTTCACATTCAAGAAGATTAAAATGTGTGGGGTTTTTTTAGGTTGTTGACATTTCAGATAAATATTAAAAACCACACAAACTTTAAAAAAATTATTTTCTATGCTGATTTTCTAGATCAAAAATATTGTTGTCTCATTCTGGCTTAACCACTGTGGTAGAATCCAAATCCCCCAATCTAGCTTGAGCCATCCTTATCAACTTGATCTGTTGTCACTTTTCCATATTCCACTTTATGCTTCATCCACACTAAACCCAAGGACATTTAAAATATGCCTTATTTATGTCTCTTTCTTACACATGCTACTTATCCTTAGTTTCTAAAACTTTTATTTTCTCCTCTTCTTTATCACCTGTCAAATTTCTACTTTTTTAAGTCCTGGGTCAAGTGTTCCTTTCTATATGTACCTCATCCATCCTGACAGAGTAACGATCTTATTTATTACTCTGGTAATTTGTATACATCCCTAACATACCTCTTCTCACAAATTTAGACTTTGTTGTATGTAAAACTATTCCCAAGTAGACTGTAAACTCCGTAAGGGCAGTGACTATAATTTAAGCATATTTATAACATTATCACTAGGAAAAGTGCCAGACAGATTATTATCTTTTGCCTGTTGACAATATCATTCAGCCCAGGTGACCCAAAACTGCACATTATAAGACCTCTGCATTAGGGAGGGCACGTGATGTGATGAATGCTGGGTGTTATATGCAACTAATGAATCATTGAACACTACATCAAAAACGAATGATGTATTATATGTTGGCTATTGAATTTTAATTAAAAGAATAAAAGTAATGAAAAATAAAACAAAACAAAAAAATAAGACCTCTGCACCCCCAAGCCTCATTTATTAAGACAGAAGCCTCTAGAACAGATAAAACTTCAAGTGGTTTTCTTTAGGATCTCCATGCTCCACTCTAACTGAACATTAGTTTTAACTTGGGAAACTCTGAAAAAATGTACTAATGCTCAGGCTTTACCCAGACCAATAAATTACTAAATGTAGAGTCTAGCCCTAGGGAAAATTAGCATCTTGAGCGGGGCTCAGAGCCAATAGACACCAAATTGCTGCAGCATGTGAAACCAGACGTATGTGGACATACTTGCTTCTGGAAGCTAATCTACATTGTGTTGGCTGTATAAAGATTGTCAAGGAGGGAAAACTTTTCCTCTATCATCTTAGCTTCAATGTTGGGGGCTTGTGAATTAAAGTTACAAAGGTCAAATTAAGAGAAGAACAAAAGGTTTATTTGTATGCATATGAAAGTTAACAAGAGCAATAGCTAGCTCACTAAATGGTTAAAGTTAGAGACCTAATATACCTAAAGTTAGAAACTAAAATATACCTAAATTAGTAGGAGAAAAGAAGAAGATAAAAAGGCTTCTATGAGAAAAACAAATGGGTCTCTTTAGGAAAGACAAAAGGATTTTCCGAAGAAGAAACAGGAGATAAGAGTTTGGGATGTCTGTTTATGTAGGTGGGAGTGGTCTTTCCTTCTTCGTGGCCGAGAAAGTCCCCTGAGAGAGGATTTATGTTTGGTTTACTCTAAGTCTTCTTCCTGGGAGAAGATCTGCTCCAAAGAGGAAATTTATGACAGCCTCATTTCCCAGAAGTTGTTGCTTTCAGTCAGATTAGGAAAAATCTAAGAAGCCTTCTTTCTTATATCTGTTGAATCTCAAATGTCTCCAGCTTAAAGGAATTTTCATATTAATCATGGGGCTCCAAATAAGCCCCCCCAAAAGATGAAATCTTATGCTAAAGTGAGATAAAATGAGACTACACACCATTTACCAATAATTCCCAGGCCAAATAAGAGGGAATAGAGATAAAACATTGCTGCAAGGTTTGTGTTCAACATCTACAAGTGCCTAACAAAATCTCCACAAGATATCAAGACCTCTGAAATAGTGTTACAGAGATTATGTCATCTAAATCCAGTATACCTCTCATTTATTTGCTTAATTGTTGTCAAAATGCCTACCTTCCCAAGCCACTTATCCTCAAGAAATTATTCTCCCAAAATGCTCCGCATATCTTGGGACCAAAACACAAGTCATTCTGATTTCCCAAATCCTTCCAGTGCATTGATCTCCTGAAAGAATTTATTTATACCTGAATCTGCAATTAGATTGCCTTTTGATATGTCTGCAAACATCATAAGAGCAGATAACTTCTCTGGTTTACCTATTTTATTTATTTTATTTTTTAAGTAGGTTCTATGCCATGTGGAGCCCAGTGTGGGGCCTGAACTCACGACCCTGAGATCAAGACCTGAGCTGAGATCAGGAGTCCAATGCTCAACTGACTGAGCCACCCTATTTTAAATCATGTCATGTAAAAACATTCTTTGCTCTTTGTAAGCAAGTTTTGAATGAATGAAGCCATGTTAAATAACAAAGTTAAATAACAAAATGCATAAATATTTACAAAGTAGGATAGTAACTGTGTCATTAGAGCAAGCATATCAGAACATAAAAACCCAAATAAGCTTTGTCCCATTTCAGTACTGACTTTTTCTATTTATGAGACCTTGGGAACTAATTTAGTCTTTCCCTGTGTCAATGTCTTTATCTGTAAAGAATAAAATAGTACTATTACTCAATGTTATTGTGAAGATTAAATATGTTAATGAATGTAAAGAAAATGTGATAGTGTCAGCACATAATGCTCAATAAATGTTTATTACTATTGAGTAAAGTGATTTTTTTAGGCATCTTTGCCAAAGTTTCATCAGCAATTTTCTGCCTTTCATAATGAAATTTTATACACTATACTGAAATAATCTATTTAAGACTCAACACCCAAAAGACAAATAATCCAGTTAAAAAATGGGCAGAAGACACGAATAAACATTTTTCCAAAAAAGACATACAGATGACTAACAGACACATAAAAAGATGCTCACCATCACTCATCATCAGGGCAATACAAATCAAAACTACAGTGAGGTATCACCTTATACCTATCAGAATGGCTAAGATCAACATCACAGAAAACAAGAGATGTTGGCAAGGATGCAGAGAAAGGGGAACCCTCTTATGCTGTTGATGGGAATGAAAACTGGTGCAGCCACTCTGGAAAACAGCATGGAATTTCCTCAAAAAATTAAAAATAGAGCTACCCTATGGCCCAGGAATTGAACCACTAGGTATTTACCCAATGGAATATTACTCAGCCATAAAAAGAATGAAATCTTGCTATTTGCCATGATGTGGAGGGAGCTAGAGTGTATTATGCTAAGCAAAATAAGTCAGTCAGAGAAAGACAAATACCATATGATTTCACTCATATGTGGAATTTAAGAAACCAAACAGATGAACATGGGTGAAAAAGGGGAGGCAAACCATAAAACAGACTCTGAAGTATAGAGAACAAACAAACTTAAGGTAGCTGGAGGGAAGGTGGGCGGGGGGAATGGGTTAAATGGGCAATGGGTATTAAAGAGGGCATTTGTGATGAGCACTGGGTGTGATATGTAAATAATGAATCACTAAATTCTACTCCTGAAACTAATATTATACTATACATTAACTAAGTGGAATTTAAATAAAAACTTGAAACAAAATAAATAAAAAGACATTCTTTAATCTATGATAATAAAATATTTTCCATACTTAAAATTAAGCTATGGTATATACTTCAATTCAGAACTATGATAATATATTAATTAAAATATCAGGCCCAGCCAGGGGCACCTGGGTGGCTCAGTCCGTTAAGCGTCTGATTCTTGATTTTGGCACAGGTCATGATCTCAGGGTCATGAGACTGAGCTCCATGTCAGGCACTGTGCTGAGCTTGGAGACTGCTTAAGATTTTCTCTGTCCCACTCCCTCTGCCCCTCCTGTGCTCGCTGCTCACTCTCTCCTTCTCTCTCTCAAAAAAGAAAAAAAAAAGAAAGAAAAGAAATCAGGCCCAGAATAAGCCACTTCTATTTTAGACCAGGCCATGATTCTAACTTGAAAGTCTCAGTGAAATTAGTCAATAAAGGCTCAGAAATGGGGTGCCTGAGTGTCTCAGATGGTTAAGCATCTGCCTTCAACTCAGGTCATGATCCTGGGGTCCTGGGATCGAGCTCCACATCGGGCTCCCAGTTCAGTGAGTAGTCTGTTTCTCCCTCTCCCTCTGCCCCCCTTTTCCGCTCATGTTCTCTCTCTCTCTCTGTATCTCTCTGTTTCAAATGAATAAATAAAATCTTTAAAATAAATAAAAAAATAAAAGCTCAGAAATTCTGTATAACCCCTTACTTTAATCCACTTCCCAAAATGTAAACAGCAGAAGGAAATGAAATTTATAAAATTAAAATTATTTTACTAAAATATAAAAGTCAGCCTCTAGGCTATTTTTCACAAAAGTCTGGAATAAAAATATCTATTCATATTGTCAGAAAATATACCAGGCCTTGGTTTAAAACCAATAAACACGGGCGGAGGAGCAGGATGGCAGAGAAGTAGGAGACTTAAATTTTGTCCGGTCCCAGGAATTCAGCTAGATAGGGATCAAACCATTCTGAACACCTACGAACTCAACAGGAGATTGAAGAAAAGAATAGCAACAACTCTCTGAACAGAAAAGCGACCACTTTCTGGAAGGTAGGATATGCAGAGAAGTGAATCCGAGGCAAAATTCGGGAAGATAGACCATGGGGGGAGGGAGCCTCCATCAGCCACTACTGGCAAGTGATAGGGCAGCAGAGCACAAAATTGGAACTTTTAGAAGTCGGCTCTGCTGAGGGATGTCGCTCCAGTGGCTAATCAGGGGTGGAACCCTCTCTGGGACAGTGTGGTTTCAGGATCCTCGGGGTCACAGAAAGACTGGAGGTACCTGAGTGCGGTGGAGCTGCCAGGTATCAGAGGAGGGAAGCCGGCTGCAGAGACGGAGCTGAGGTGTGGGCTCTCAACTCGGGGTTGCCATAAACCATGATCTGTGGCACAGTCAGGCCACTGCTCCCCCAGCAGGGACCCAAGAAGCAGCAGATCCAGGGATACTCCCCTTCCTCCCCCTGGAGGATCAGCGTGGGAGCGCACCGCAAGGATCTGCTGGATTTGGAGACTCCACCCAGGGTCGTGTGCCAGAGATAGAAACACTGGGTCACAGCCCAGGTGAGCATGGAGTGCAGCAGGAGACAGGGGAGACGGGAGTGATTGACTGCTTTTCTCTGAGGGCTCACTGAGGAGTGGGGCCCGAGTTCTCGGTTCCTCCAGGGCAGAGATTGGAGGCCGCCATTTTCACTCTCGTCCTCCAAAGCTGGATGGAAAGCTTGCAGGGAAAAAAAGCTAAAGAGAGCAAAGAGCAGATTACTTAGCCTGGCCCCGGCAAGGGCAGGGCAATTCCTCCTCTGGCAAAGACATTTGGGAACCATGGCAACAGGCCCCTCCCCCAGAAGATCAGCAAGAACAGCCAGCCAAGACCAAGTTTACCGATCAATGAGAATGGCAGAAATCCAGAGCTAGGGGAATACTGCACATAGAATTCATGGCTTTTTCCCCATGATTCCTTAGTCTTTCAAAGTTAATTTCTTCTTTTTTTAACTTTCTTTTTCTTTTTTTTTTAATTTTTCTTTTCCCCTTTTTCAACAAACATCTTATCAATCCCTTTTTTAAAAAATCTTTTTTATTTTTCATTTTTAGAGTCATATTCTATCCCTTCATAGTAGTTAACCTTATTTTTTGTATATATACATATATATATATATATACATATATATATATATATGTATATATATAAGTTGTTCTCTCCTTAAAATTTTGGGACACAGTTTCTTCTAACAGACCAAAATATACCCTAAATCTCTAGTGTATGGCTTTGTTCTAGTCTCCTGCCTGATCACATTCTCTCCTTTTTTTTTTAATCCTCTTCTTTCTTGTTCCATCTAACTTCTTATCTTATCAATTCCTTTTATAAAATCTTTTACAATTTTCCTCCTTACAATCATATTCCATCCCTTCATCATATTAACCCTTATTTTTGTACATATATAAGTGTTTCATTCTTTAAATTTTGGGAGGCACTTTCTTCTAGCAGACCAAAATACGCCCAAAATTTAGTCTATGGCACTGATCTATGCACCAGTCTGCTCATATTTGATCATATTCTGGGTTTTTTTGTTTATTTGTTTATTTTTATCTTTTTCTTTTTTTTTCTTTTTTTCTTTCTTCTTTCTTTCCCTCTCTTTTCTCCCGATTTCAAGTCTCTCCTGATTTGTTTAATGTATCTTTTTCTGGGGTCATAGTTACCCTGTCAGTATTTTGTTCTCTCACTCATCTATTCTCCTCTGGACAAAAAGACAAGAGAGAAAAAAATCACCTCAAAAAAAAAAAAGAACAAAAGGTAGTACTGACTGCCAGGGACCTAATCAATACGGACATTAGTAAGATGTTGGAACTAGAGTTCAGAATGAGGATTTTAAAGATACTAGCTAGGCTTGAAGAAAACACGGAAGATATTAGAGAAATCCTTTCTGGAGAAATGAAATAACTAAAATCTAACCAAGTCGAAATCAAAAAGGCTGTTAATGAAGTGCAGTCAAAAATGGAGGCTCTAACTGCTAGGATAAATGAGGCAGAAGAGAGAATTAGTGATACAGAAGACCAAATGATGGAAAATAAAGAAGCTGAGAAAAAGAGAGATAAACAACTACTGGATCACAAGGGCAGAATTCAAGAGATAAGTGATACCATAAGACAAAACAGCATCAGAATAATTGGGATCCCAGAAGAAGAAGAAAGAGAGAGAGAGGCAGAAGGTATATTGGAGCAAATAATAGCAGAGAATTCCCTAATTTGGGGAAGGAAACAGGCATCAAAATCCAGGAAGCACAGAGAAACCCCCTCAAAATCAATAAAAATAGGTCAATACCCCAACACTTAATAGTAAAACTTACAAGTCTCAGAGACAAAGAGAAAATCCTGAAAGAAGCTCTGGAGAATAGATCTGTAACCTACAATGGTAGAAACATTAGATTGGCAACAGACCTATCCACAGAGACCTGGCAGGCCAGAAAGGACTGACACGATACACTCAGAGCACTAAATGAGAAAAATATGCAGCCAAGAATACTATATCCAGCTAGACTGTCATTGAAAATAGGAGAGATAAAAATCTTCCAGGACAAACAAAAACTAAAGGAATTGGCAAACAGGAAACCAGGCCTACAAGAAATCTTGAAAGGGGTCCTCTAAGCAAAGAGAGAGCCTAAAAGTCACAAAGACGAGAAAGGAACACAGACAATATACAGTAACAGTCACCTTACAAGCAATACAATGGCACTAAATTCATATCTTTCAATAGTTACCCTGAATGTAAATGGGCTAAGTGCCCCAATCAAAAGACACAGACTATCACATTGGATTAAAAAACAAGATCCATCGATATGCTGTCTGCAAGAGACTCATTTTAGATGCAAAGTCACCGCCAGATTGAAAATGAAACATTTACCATGCTAATGGACACCAAAAGAAAGCTGGGGTGGCAATCCTTGTATCAGACAAATTAGATTTTAAACCAAAGACTGTAATAAGAGATGTGGAAGGACACCATATCCTATTGAAAGGGTCTATCCAACAAGAAGATCTAACAATTGTAAATACCTATGCCCCTAACATGGGAGTAGCTAATTATATAAAGCAATTAATAACAAAGGCAAAGAAACACATCGACAACAATACAAAAATAGTGGGGAACTTGAACACCCCCCCTCGCTGAAATGGACAGATCATCTAAACAAAAGATCAACAAGGAAATAAAGACTTTAAATGACACACTGGACCAAATGGACTTCACAGATATATTCAGAACATTCCATCCCAAAGCAACAGAATACACATTCTTCCTTAGTGCCCCTGGAATATTCTCCAGAATAGATCACATCCTAGGTCACAAATCAGGTCTCAACTGGTACCAAAAGATTGGGATCATTCCCTGCATATTTTCAGACCACAATGCTTTGAAAGTAGAACTCAATTACAAGAGGAAAGTCAGAAAGAACTCAAATACATGGAGGCTAAAGAGCATCCTACTGAAGAATGAATGGGTCAACTAGGAAGTTAAAGAAGAATTAAAAAAATTCATGGAAACCAATGAAAATGAAAACACAACTGTTCAAAATCTTTGGGATACAGCAAAGGCAGTCCTGAGAGGAAAGTATTTAGCAATACAAGCCTTTCTCAAGAAACAAGAAAGGTCTCAAATACACAACCTAACCCTACACCTAAAGGAGCTGGAGAAAGAACAGCAAATAAAGCCTAAACCCAGCAGGAGAAGAGAAATAATAAAGATCAGAGGAGAAATCAATGAAATAGAAACCCAAAGAACAGTAGAACAGATCAACGAAACTAGGAGCTGGTTCTTTGAAAGAATTAACAAGATTGATAAACCCCTGGCCAGACTTATCAAAAAGAAAAGAGAAATGACCCAAATAAGTAAAAGCATGAATGAAAGAGGAGAGATCACAACCAACACCAAAGAAATACAAACAATTATAAGAGCACATAATGAGCAACTCTATGGCAGCAAATTAGATAATCTGAAAGATGTGGATGCACTCCTAGAGATGTATCAACTACCAAAACTGAACCAGGAAGAAATAGAAGACTTGAATAGACCTATAACCACTAAGGAAATTGAAGCAGTCATCAAAAAATCTCCCAACAAACAAAAGCCTAGGGCCAGATGGCTTCCCAGGGGAATTCTACCAAACATTTAAAGAAGAATTAATACCTATTCTTCTGAAACTGTTCCAAAAAATAGAAATGGAAGGAAAACTTCCAAGCTCGTTTTATAAGGCCACCATTACCTTGATCCCCAAACCAGAAAAAGACCCCATCAAAAAGGAGAATTACATACCAATATCCTTGATGAACATGGATGCAAAAATTCTCACGAATACTAGCCAATAGAATCCAAGAGTACAAAAAAAAAAGGATTATTCACCACGACCAACTGGGATTTATCCCTGGGCTGCAAGGTTGGTTCAACATCCACAAATCAATCAATGTGATATATTACATTAATAAAAGAAATAACAAGAACCATATGATCCTCTCAATAGATGCAGAAAAAGCTTTTGACAAAGTACAGCATTCTTTCTTGACCAAAACTCTTCAGAGTATAGGGATAGAGGGTATATACCTCAATAACATAAAAGCCATGTATGAAAAACCCACAGTGAATATCATCCTCAAAGGGGAAAAACAGAGCTTACCCCCTAAGGTCAGTAATGCGGCAGGGATGTCCACTATCACCACTGCTATTCAACAGTGTATTAGAAGTCCTAGCCACAGCAAGCAGACAACACAAAGAAATAAAAGGCATCCAAATCGGCAAAAAAGAAGTCAAATTCTCACTCTTTGCAGATGATATGATACTTTATGTGGAAAACCCAAAAGACTCTACCCCCAAACTGCTAGAACTCATACAGGAATTCAGTAAAGTGGCAGGATATAAAACCAATGCACAGAAATCAGTGGCATTCCTATACACCAACAACAAGACAGAAGAAAGAGAAATGAAGGAGTGGATCCCATTTACAATTGCACCCTAAACCATAAGATACCTAGGAATAAATCCAACCAAAGAGGCAAAGGATCTGTACTCAGAAAACTATAAAATACTCATGAAAGAAATTGAGGAAGACACAAAGAAATGGAAAAACGTTCCATGCTCATGGATTGGAAGAAAAATATTGTGAAGGTGTCGATGCTACCTAGAGCAATCTACACATTCAATGCAATCCCTATCAAAATACCATCCACTTTTTTCAAAGAAAAGGAACAAATAATCCTAAAATTTGTATGGAGCCAGAAATGACCCCAAATAGCCAGAGGAATGTTGAAAAAGAAAAGCAAAGCTGGGGGCATCACAATTCCAGATGTCAAGCTCTATTACAAAGCTGTCATCATCAAGACAGTGTGGTACTGGTGCAAAAACAGACACATGGGTCAATGGAACAGAATCGAGAGCCCAGAAATGGACCCTCAACTCTATGGTCAACTAATCTTCAACACACAGGAAAGAATGTCCAATGGAAAAATGACAGTCTCTTCCACAAATGGTGTTGGGAAAACTGGACAGCCACATGCAGCTGAATGAAACTGGACCATTTTGTTACACCACACACATATAAAATAGACTCCAAATGGTTGAAAGACCTAAACATGAGACAGGAGTCCATCAAAATCCTAAAGGAGAACACAGGCAGCAACCTCTTCGACCTCCGCCGCAGCAGCTTCTTCCTAGAAACATCACCAAAGGCAAGGGAAGCAAGGGCAAAAATGAACTATTGGGACTTCATCAAGATAAAAACCTTTGCACAGCAAAAGAAACAGTCAACAGAACCAAAAGACAACCCACAGACTGGGAGAAGATATTTGCAAATGACATATCAGATAAAGGGCTAGGATCCAAAATCTATAAAGAACTTATCAAACTCAACACCCAAGGAACAAATGATCCAATCAAGAAATGGGCAGAAGAAATATACAGACGTTTTTCCAAAGAAGACATCCAAATGGCCAACAGACACATGAAAAAGTGCTCAACATCACTCAGCATCAGGGAAATCCAAATCAAAACCTCAATGAGCTACCACCTCACACCAGTCAGAATGGCTAAAATTAACAAGTCAGGAAACGAAAGATGTTGGCGGGGATGTGGAGAAAGGGGAACCCTCCTACACTGTTGGTGGAAATCAAGCTGGAGCAACCACTCTGGAATACAGTATGGAGGTTCCTCAAAAAGTTGAAAATAGAGCTACCATACGATCCAGCGATTGCACTGCTGGGTATTTACCCCAAGGATTCAAACGTAGGAATCCGAAGGGGTACATGCACCCTGATGTTTATAGCAGCAATGTCCACAATAGCCAAACTATGGAAAGAGCCAAGATGTCCACCGACAGATGAATGGATAAAGAAGATGTGGTATATATATACAATGGAATATTATGCAGCCATCAAAAGAATGAAATCTTGCCATTTGCAACGACGTGGATGGACCTGGAAGGTATTGTGCTGAGTGAAATAAGTTCAGTCAGAGAAAGGCATGTATCATATGACCTCGCTGATATGAGGAATTCCTAATCTCAGAAAACAAACTGAGGGTTGCTGGAGTGGTGGGGGGTGGGAGGGATGGGGTGGCTGGGTGACAGACATTAGGGAGGGTATGTGCGATGGTGAGCGCTGTGAATTGTGTAAGACTGTTGAATCACAGACCTGTACCTCTGAAACAAATAATACATTATATGTTAAAAAAAAAAAAGAAGAAGAAGAAGAAGATAGCAGGAAGGGAAGAATGAAGGGGGTAAATCAGAGGGGGAGAAAGACTATGGACTCTGAGAAACAAACTGAGAGTTCTAGAGGGGAGGGGGGGTGGGGCGATGGGTTAGCCTGATGATGGGTATTAAAGAGGGCACGTACTGCATGGAGCTCTGTGTGTTATACACAAACAATGAATCATGGAACACTACATCAAAATCTAATGATGTAATATATGCTGATTAACATAATAAAAAAACAATAAACGCTACATAAATAATGGTTTCAGATTTTCCAGGATGCAATTCACTAGAGCACATACCCTTGGAGAATGCTAAGGATATTCTCTAGCTAGAAAACCATTGGTTTAATGTCCTGAATCAAATTCCCATCCTACCTCTCCACCCACGTTGTCATTTTAGTCTTTGATCCTTGATGATACTAGGTTATTGGAATACTGAAATAGTTTGTCTTTCTTCAAAAGGACTTCATAGCTCTTATTGTATGGATATATTCTGCAGGTGGTAATTTCAAATAAGGTGGAGTAATCTATTATTAAGAGTCATTAAGCAAAATAATAATTGCATGTAGGATCTTCCAAATTTACACTGTAATAAGAAATCATAGGACTTCCTTGCATTTCATTCACACAATTCTTAACTAGGGAGAGATTAAATCCCTTTCTGTAGGCAAACTACTTCCCAAGAAAAATTACAGAGCTGAAACTGTCATTGAATTCTGCTTTCCTCAGCAATTCAATATAAAGGTTCATAAAGCACTTGGTACCTCTGAACCTATTATTTAGGATGAGATTTAAAGCTGTCCCTGATGTCACATTATTAGGGTAGACGGCTTGATGTCACGTTGACACTAAACACCATCTAAAAGCTTCCGAAAATGGGCAAGGTGTCTTGTTCTGACTTTTACAAACTTTGATACCATCATCTGAAGTGGTCTTTTAACAAGCAGAAACCAGTGATTTTAGTAAGCTCCATAATGTGAAAGAATTGGGGCAGGAACATTTGTATTCTGATGTTTTGTATCAGAAGATGCACAAGGTAATAGTAATGAGATGAGTAGGACATGTGGCAATGCTCCAAGTGAGAGTCTGGACTCATATTGGAGAAAAGGGGCAGAGAAAAGAAAAATAAATAGTTAAAAAGTGGATTGGACCAGGAGAACTTTTTGTGATTGGGAATGGGAAGGAGAAATAGAGGGCAAATACAAAACCTCTTATTTGTAGGCTGGGTAGACGGACATGGTATTAATCCTCACGTACTAATGGGCTAGGGTTTAAAAAAAAAAAGAAAAAGAAAAGCCTAGAATTACTGCATCAGTTCAAGAAGGTCTAGGGCAGTTGTCCCAGTGTGGCTCCACCCTATACATTATAAGCAAATGTAGTTTCTCTCAGGCTCGGTTTGCTTTGCCTTCTTTTCCTCTGGCTCTGGGGCATATCATTTGAACCAGCTTTTTCTCTAATCAGAATAGTAAGACCAGAAATTTTATTTACACATTTGGCTCAAGGCTCTCAAGTCCAGGAAAAAGTGTGATCTGACTTAGCTTACTGATACATTTCATTGTAGTGTTGACAGGCAGGCCTCTCCTTTATTGTGAGGTAAAAACAGAACAAAATAAAATAAATAAAAGCATCCAATGCCATTATTTGAGAGTCAGTGAACTGGAGATGAATCAGAACAGTTTCCAAACTGTGGTGAGGAACCAGTTATTTATTTTGAACAAATATCTTACGTGATGCAAACTCTTACTTATAAAAAATACAATAAAATGTGAATTACTAAAAAAATAAATGAAAAAAAATACCCAATTTTATATCACTTTAATTGATATAATATTAGTCTGCCAAATTGCTATAAAGGTTTCTAAATACTTTTGGCTGCTGCCCCTTTCTTAAAATGCATGGTGGCAAAGAGTTCATAGACATTTTCTGGCCTGTGAAACACAGTTTGGGTAGCCCTGGATTGCAGAACCGGAATCCAAAAGGAAACATGCAGATAAGCAGTGCTGAGGACAGAGATATGACTGGGAAAGGACATGAAATGTTGTAATAGCCCTGAATCACAGTTGGGATAAGAAAATAAAACTGTAATGTCATTATTTTTAAAAACCTTTTACTAGCTAGACCTCACAAATTGGGCGGTGGGGCCGGGGCGGGGCGTTGATACAGCTGGAGTTGAGAGTTTGTCTATTTTTGACTATGTGGGCGGAAAAAAGGTATTTTGGAGAATAGGGATAGGACAAGTTGAAAGACAGGAGTAGAACTTCTGAATCTAAGATTAGAGGTTTGAATTTCCTGTCATACTTTTAGATCTTCATTACAGAAAATTTTTAGAATGATGCTATACAGAGTTTCCTAAAATACCAGCTTGCATTCTTACATAAATGATCACCTGCTCCTCTTTTCAGCTTACATTTTTTTCCATTGCTGCTAGAAAGTCGTCCCACAGCACATACATTTCTGGTCCTCTACTCAAAAAGTAGACTCTCAGATGAAATATTTACAAAAGTGATGATACAGTGTAGCAGGATATTTTTATTTCTAAACCCACTTCATGGAGGAAAGACGACCTCATATAAGATTATTGATTGACATTCATTAATCTAGTATTAAAAATGCTAGAGCTGAGAAGTTTTTGACATTTCCACCCCCATTTGGGGAAAACTGTCTTCAGTATTTTTTTAAATGACAAGTAAAATTTAATATTGAATTGCAAAGAATTTGAATTTTTGACAGATTTAATAATTTGACAGCACCTAATTCAAATGGAGTTTCACAGACCTCTAAGGACCACAAAATAAAGAAGCTTAAATTATTCAAATGGAAGAAGATCTGAAAATAGAATAAGTGACATTTCTCTGACTTGCCAACCTTTGAAGCCTATCCATGATCACTAAAGGACCTCTCAGAGAAGTTTCTCTTTTCAAACCATTATGACACATAGGTGTCCCCTGCAAGAAAGTGTCATCTATCAAAGTGACAGATCAAAGGGCAGCACATATAATAGAGATATTTTAAACTAATGATTCCAAGAACTTCATGGGAAACTGTAGAGAAACTGATCGATTTAGTTTAGTGTTAAAAAAAATTGACAACAAATTTAACCCTAAAGTTTTGGAGTGGGCTTATTTTATGTAACCATATATACATAATCATATATACAGATAGTGAATAGAATGCATATATAAAAAGAAATGAAATTTTCTAGATTCAGATAAAAAATAAAGTACCAGTGTTAAGTGTTTTACTTGAAGAGGGTAATTACTCCAGAAAATTATGTAAGTCAAGTTACAAATAGTAATAGCACTAATAGTTGGAGTAACAATAATAAATACTCCTGGCATATTTACCAAGTGAAAGACACTGTACTGAGAACTGTACATGTATTATCAGGGACGTACTATTACTCTTTTATTTTAATTGACATATAATACTGTGTAAGTTTAAGATGCACAACATGTTGTTTTGATGCACATACATTGCAATGATTGCCACATTAGTATTAGCTACTGCCTCCATCACATTACATAATTAGCACTTATTTTGGAAGTGAGAACATTTAAGAATCAGTCTCTTAGCAACTTTTAAAGTATGTAATACAGTATTGTTAACTATAATCCCAATGCTGTACATTAGGTCCCCAGAACTTATTCATCTTCTAACTGGCAGTTTGTACCCTTTGACCAAAATCTCCCCATTTTCCCCACCTCTCAGCGCCTCCTGCACTATTGGTGGGAATGCAAACTGACACAGCCACTGAGGAAAACAGTATGGAGGTTCCTCAAAAAGTTAAAAATAGAACTGCCCTAGGATCTAGTAATTGTGCTAATGGGTATTTACCCCCAAAATACAAAAACACTAATTCAAAGAGATATAGGTACCCCAATGTTTATAGTAACATTATTTATAGTAGCCAAGTTATGGAAGCAGCCCAAATGTCCATTGATAGGTGAATGGATAAAGAAGTAGCACACACACACACACACACAATGGAATATTATTCAGCCATAAAAAGAATGAAATCTTGCCATTTGCAAGGACCTGGATGGAGCTACAGAATATAATGCTAAGTGAAATAAGTCAGTCAAAAAAGGACAAATACCATATTATTTTACTCATATGTGGAATTTAAGAAACAGAACAAATGAGCAAACAAAAGAGAGAGAGAGAGAGACAAGCCTAGAAACAGACTCTTAACTACTGAAAACATACTGATGGTTACCAGAGGGGATGTGGGTGGGGGGATGGGTGAAAGATGATGGGGATTAAGGAGCGCACTTGTTACGATGAGCACTGGGTGATGTGTGGAACTGTTGAATCTCTATATTGTACACCTGAAACTAATATAACACTATATGTTAATGATGCTGGAATTAAAATTTTTTAAAAAACTTTCAAAAAGGAGGTTTGATAACATTTTCATAAACAAATGTTATATATTCTAAATGTTTTCTCTGAATGTGAGTCTCAGAATTACTTAAGCCTTTCCTCGAGACTTTTGAAAATATCAATAATTTCATGACTTTCTTAATATATGGCTCTTAAGTGCTGTGTAGCAGAAATAACACCAGTCTGGAAATCAAATGTGAGTGTTTATCTATTTCATAAATAAAGAAAATTGAAAAGAAATAGTATCCATTCTGCCACACAAAAATCATTCTAAAATTTTTGGGAAGTTTGAAGGAGAAGGGAAAAAAGGAATGGGTATTATTTAAACAAATACTGGGAAGTGGGGAAGTATGTATCAGGGGAACTCCATAAAGATTTTGTCCTAAGTTCCTTTATTATGAATTGTACATGATTCCCAGTCACATGGAGACCACCATAAGCTTGTGAATTATGTATTTTGCTAAGTAATGGTTCTAAAAAGCAAACATACAAATGCACGCCCACACACTCACATACACACATTCTTCCGCGTCATTAACTGAAGCATATTTTTAAGACCAAGCATATAGAAAGGATATAATTTCAAATCAAAGCATGTGTCATTCAGTATACAAATCCATTTGACTCCTAAGTTAGGACCGTGACATCAGAATGCCAGAGAGAGGGCTTCCTTAAAATAATTCCATAAAAATTTATTTATATGACCTCATCTTCAGAGACTGGATCGAGAGTGTCTGGGTAGCAAAGGACATCTGGCATTTGGTTTGATGAAAAAGTTTCTGCAGTGACCTTATTCTTTTCATTTTGACAAGAGTTCAGTTAAATATTGTTACTATTAGCAAGCAGTTTCTGATTGCTGAAATAATAGATTCCAAGACAAATATGATCTATAAATTGTTGACTTAAATAAGTCATTAGACCCTAGGATGCAGATTTTCAAAAAATAAAATACAACTTTAGAAATAAAAGGACTGTAAGTATATCACAGTGAATTCATTTTTTTTTTAATTTAACAGAGTTCTGCTTCCATATTCAGTTGTTTTTAAAATATACTAGATAGTCTTTGTTTAGGTCCATTACAATTACTCCTGCACTGTAAAATACATCAGTATCATCTGGGAAAATTCTACTTCCTTTAATGATAGGAAGTTTTCCTTCCCTTGAAATACAATTTTTACAACATGATGCACAATACTTTACAAATAAAGAACTTTCTTTGTGTGGTCTCTATGTTACCCACAATCTGTCCTGTCACATTAAGAAAAAGATTATTCATAATATTAATAAATCATACTGAAACAGTGATGAACTAATGGAATGAGAATTAAAATTGCATCTAAAAAATCTCTTAAATAGTAGAAGAATCAACATAAATCAGTCCTTTTTCTCAATTTGATAACAGTTCATATCTCAATCCTTCACTTTCTTGTAATGTTAGAAAATAAGAATTCGGGATTTAATCATATGCTAGATACTAAACAACATTCCTCATAAATGTCCCAATGGGAAAGATTTTGAATAAGGAATATCAAATAGAAAGGAAAATAATTCATGTTGGAAATTTAGAAAGAGGAAACTAAGACATTTACCATGCTTTCAAATAGAAAAAGATGAAATTTCAATTTTTTATTTGGTATTATTTGAGTTTTTGTCATTTTAAGTTTTCATTTTAACATCTTAAGAATACACCTACTATTTGTCACAGATTGTTGTGCTTCCTTAATTTACCATCTACATATTTGAATACATACTTAAGAAATATTGTGTTCAATGTTGGATATCAACACACATTATTTGTCTGATTATGCCTAGGATAAAATCAAGAACTGAAAAGTAAAGCCAAGGAACATGAGATAAGGACTCAATCCAGGAGCTTCTCATGTAAGTTTTTTCACTAAAGGCTGCAATTTAATTCTGAAAGATAATGAATTCTGCACTCTTGAAAATCATACGATTTTATAGGTTAATGTAGATGTCTCCTTAAATGAAAAATGTTGCCCTTTAAGTCATTCCTCCTATACCTCTGATCAGATTCAGTTCTCCCCCTAGACTCTTAATGAAGATAATGCATCCACTCACTTTCTTAATTCCTTCCTTACAAAACTTTTTTGAGGGTGAAGAAAATGGAGAGCTCACCTTTTGACAATACACTAAAATGAAAGCATTGTATGTATGATGGACAGGAAACTTGAATTAATTTACAGTATTAGTTAATTAAGTCTTCAGTTTCACCTGACACAATCTAAAATTAATTGTTGATAGCAAATGTTAGAAACTGCTCCATTGTCGAAATAGGTTTTTATTTCAGAACACCGTGGAACCGTTCATAAAAGTATCAAGTATTCTACCCCATGTTATTTTTGCTAGTTTCCACAAAAACTCAATGATTTGGTTTGACTCTTTGTTGTTTTTCATAAATATTTATGTATAATATCACTTTCCTTGTAAACAGGATGTTTCCTGCCCAAAGGGAGGAAAAACAATTTGTGTGTTAATTTTATCTCACTGGTTTTGTTCAGCTTCAGTAGTTGTGTATATAAAAGAAGAGATTAGATAAAGGGGAATACAAGCAACCCCTGTTGCTAATGTAAAGAATTTTAATTAGCTAGATGATAATTTTGCAGCAATTCAGGTATATTCCACCCCCTTGCTCATAGTACAAACCAGCTGCTAAACGATTCCTGTCAGTAGTCCTTCAATATTTACTTTGTTTAGATTTTGCTGCCCCCTACAGAATAACCAAAAGCATTCATGAGTTTGGAGTGTACCTTGAACTTCAGGATGAACGCCTTCCCTCTTTTCTTGAGATTCTGTTATTAAATAAATCTTACATGGTAATTATCACTACCATTGACATATTTGTTGTACTTGGGACAATCTTTAATTTTAAGAGGAGCTTAAAATTAAAATAAAATGATAAAAAAGTATTCCTTTCAATAATTCCTCCTGTCTCTTCTACACTAAAAAAAAGGTGAAATCTTTTAAGAGAAAGAAGAGTGACATTTACAATTTTTAAATAGTAACTTCAATGTATAATTACATAACACTTTGTCTTTGTTTTCCTATTTGATGACATTTTATTGTCCTTAGTGTCTAAGGAACAAAAATAGGCCAAGAGACTTCAAAAATTCCAATCTATATTAGGAAATGTTAAAGCTTTACTACTAATAAATATAAAATGCTTCTTTCATTGAAAATCATATTATTGATTTATCAAACTTCTTTTTTTCTGGGTCTCCAAATAAAAAAATAAAATAATGTCAATTTGTTTTTAAACAGTTTCCCCAAAGTGGAAAAATTTAGGTTAACCACTAACTGATAATTCAGTGTGTTCTATTTCTCCAAATAATTGTGCCTAAACATGTGTAACACAGATGATAATAACTAATTTATTCTATGTATTTTCATTGGTTTATTTTCCTTGCTGGAATAACACTGTCATTGAAGACATAAAAGAGGGTTAATCATCAAAGTTGTTATTAAGTATTCAAAATGAAATAATCAGCACCTCCAAATAGTGACTCGTCATGGTGAAGCACTAGGCCAACAGTCCTCCTTCAGTGCAAGCATATTCTCAGCATCACTATCTCATAACATCTTCAACTAAAACAAATCCTTCACGTGCTACAGAAAAAAAAATCTTTATGTTAAAAACTCATGGAACTTTTATTAATTAAAGATTTTGAAACAAAATTATAAAATGTTCGTGAGATATTAGAGATAATTGCTATTTTCTGATTATACAAGGTTGCATGTCTTCTATTTAAATATAAAGCCAGAGTCTAATATGTGAAAGTGCTTTAAAAAAAAGAAAGTAGACATATAAAAAGGATCTGAGCCTAATGTGAATGATTTCACTCTACTTTTTTTTTTCATCCCCCATCTAAGAAATAGATTTGTTTACTTAAGGATAAACACATCCAATGTTCACCTAAATGGCCTTTTTTATCTCCAATGTACATCAAGACTTTGCATGTTTACTGCCTTACAAAACAACCTTTTAGCTCCTAATATAGGGTTATTACTGCTAAAAGCCTGTGAAGCAAATTACCACTCTGTCTTAATTTTAAATGACATTTCTTTTTTAAAAAGAGGGGAAAAGACCAAAGGAAATAAAGACTATATAAACCACACTAAAAGGAGTATATGATTTTTAAACTGAAATACTTTAGTTCTTTGTCTTTTGCATTTCCAAATAAATTTTATAATCACCTTATCAACTTCTATAACAAAAACAGTCAAGTGTCTTGGTAAAATTTTACATGGTTATTATTAAATGTTTCTGTACTTCATAAAAGCATGAGCTGTACTTTCTTTATAAACTTGCATATTGGCTTCCAAGAATTATATAACAAAACTACAAACAAATTTTTGAAAAACACTATCCACAAAAATGTCTTTTAATGGAATTAAAAAGACAATCTTTTAATGTAATTGCAATCTCAGGAGAGAAAATAAATGAAATTAATTTTAATTCTTTAAAATTCAAATACAAATATCATATCCACCTGAAAACAGGCATGTCTGAAATTATGTTTATTACTCTAAACACATGATTGCAGCCAGGAACGAGAAAATTTTAATAGTGAAAAACAAAATTTTAATAGGTAGCTTTTGTCTTGGGAATTCCCATAGTTCATAAAATAGTGGGTTTTTATTCAGGAATTTTGTAAAACCTTTCTAAAAGAGAAATATTTTCTTAGGATTTGACACTGTCCATATTCTTTATCACTAAGTGCCAATCTGTGTTCCAACATTTCATTAGCAACCTAAATTTGTTTGTTAAAGACATATTCTTAGAAAACAAATGCTATGGGGGCTCTTGGGTGGCTCAGTCAACCGAGCATGGGACTCTTGGTGGCTTAGATTATAATTTCAGGGTCATGAGATCGAGCCCCATGTCAGGCTCTGCACTCAGTGAAGAGTCTGCTTGGGATTCTCTCTCTCTCTGTCTCTTCCTCTGCCCCTCCCCCAATTTATGCTCTCTCTCCTTCTCTCTAAAATAAATAAATCTTAAAAAAAAAAGAAAACAAATGCTATACATGTGGTCATTTCAGATATATGTAATTAGAAAATAATTAGAAATTATAAATAAGTTCAGGCAAAGTTTTGATTTATTTTTTGGCCCGATTTTAAATCAGAGGATGAAGTACTTTCGTAATAGCTTTTAAAAGTAACTGAATGCACAGACTTAAAATGTGTAGTTCAAGAAATTTTTACAAATGTATATATGTACATTTAACACTTCTACCAATGTATAGTATATTTCCACTAGCCAAACTTTACCCTGCGTCCGTCCCTCTTACGGTTATTTTAATCTTCCGTAGATAACAACTCTTCCATATTTTCATCTCTGTGCATTAATTTTGATTATTTCTTACTGTCATATAAGTGGTATCATGTATTACATACTCTTTTACACTGGGCTCCTTTATCAACATAGTGTTTTTGACATTTAAAAATGTATCTATGTGTTTCTTATTCTCCAATTTTCATAGATGAATCATCATCTATTCTATGAATATGTCATAATATGTTTATCCATTTTTCTTTTAATGGAAATTTCAGGTGCTTCCAGTCATTTTATCATAAATAAGATAGCTATAGATATTAGTAGTACCTTAGTAAATATTAGTAAAATATTAGTAAAACTAATGTATCCTTAGCTAGTTTCACTTTTAAATTTATAAGACAATTTCAGTTTTCCAAAGTGGCTGTGCCATGTGATACCACCAGCAGCAATGCATGAGAATTTTAGTTGCTTCATATTCCCCTAGAAATTAAATCTCTTTAATTCTGTCTAAAGCTGTGTCTAAAGTGGTATCTTTAATTTGTTTTTCCCTGAGGAGTACCTTATGTCTTTCAATAGTATTTCTCAATAAACACTTTTCAAATGTTTATTGACATTTTGTATATCTTGTCTCACTGTGTTGAAATCTTTATCTATTTAAAATATTGTTTATCTTACTATTGATTTGTACATGTTCTTTATGTATTCTCACACATTTTTTTGTCAGATATCTTTACTACGAATATTTTCTGCCCATGTGTAGCTTGAATTTTCATTTTCCTAGTATTAACTTTTGATGAGCAGAGTCTTCATGATGAAGTAAAGTTTATAAAATTTGTTTTTAAATATTTAAGCTATTTTTAAAAACTTAAATTGTTGCTTACCACAAGGCTATGAAGATATTCTCCTGTTGTTTCTTCCAGAAGCTCCATAGTCTCGGTTTTTATGTTAGGAATGTGATTGATCAAACGAATGTTTTTGTATCGTATGAGATGGGAAATGATGTAATTTATTTATTTTTACCTATCTATCCAGCTGTTCCAGCATTATTTGTTGAAAATAACTTTTCTTTCTCCTTTGAATTGTCACAGTGCCTTTGTTTAAGATCAACTGGTTTTATACACACACACACACACACACACACACACACACACACACACACGTATATGGGTCTATATCATGACACTTTCTTCTTCTATTGAACTTTTGTCAATCCACATGCCAATACCACCGTGTCTTGAACTCATGAGTTTGTCAAATAAGATAGTGTGAGTTCTTTATTTACATTTTCTTTTTCAAGATTGTTTGGATAGTCTAGGTCTTTGCATTTTCAAAAAAATTAATGATCAGCTTATCAATTTCTACAACAAAATCTTATCTATATTATGAATACATCAACATGTAGGGAATTAATTTAAAACAATTAATGAACATGGATTATTTAGATATCTTAATTGCTTTCAAAAATGCTTTCAATCTTTACAGTTCAGAAGACTTATATACCTTTTATTTATTTTGTTTAATTTATTCTTGGTATTTAAAAATTAATTGCAAAATTTACATCCCAATTGTTTACAGGTAGCATATAGAAATAGAATTGATTTTTGAATATTGACTTTGTAGCCTTCAACTTCTCTGAAGTCACTCATTAGTTATCAGTTTTTCTTTAAGTACTCTTTAGTTTTCTTGGTATATAATAATGTATTTTGTTGACAAAGAGGATTTTACTTCATTTCAAAACTGTATGCCTTTTTTTATTATGTTAATCACCATACATTACATCATTAGTTTTTGATGTAGTGTTCCATGATTCATTATTTGCGTATAACGCCCAGTGCTCCATGCAGAACGTGCCCTCTTTAATACCTATCACCAGGCTGACCCATCCCCCCACCCCCCTCCCCTCTAGAACCTCAGTTTGCTTCTCAGAGTCCATAGTCTCTCATGGTTCGTCTCCCCCTCCGATTCCCTCCGAATCCCCCCCTTCCCTTTTCCCTTCCTGCTATCGTCTTCTTCTTTTTTTTTTTAACTTATAATGTATTATTTGTTTCAGAGGTACAGGTCTGTGATTCAACAGTCTTACACGATTCACAGAACTGTATGCCTTTTAATTCCTTTGCTTGCCCTGGTGGTTGCAGACCTCATGTTGTTACTAATTATACAGGCAAAGTGCTTGGTATATTACCATTAATTAGGTTTTTAATAGATCTGTTTAAGGGACTACAGTTTTTTTTTTATTTTGCTGAGAATTTCCTCATGAATAGGTGTTAGATTGTGTGTTGTGATTTTTTTTTTACTTGAGATTATCACAGGTATTCTTTTTAATCTTTATTTTGTTAATGTGGTTATTACTTTGACTGATTTTCAAATGTTAAATCAAACTTACATCCCAGCAATAAAACTCGCTTGGTCATAATAATTTTTTTTGTCATTACTGGGTATGATTTGACACTATTTGTTTACATGTCTGTCAAATTTTTATATCATGATTATGCTGGATTCATAAAACTATGTAGGAAGTGTACACTCTTCTATTTTCTGAAAAAAGTCATAATATTATTAGTATTACACTTTCTTTAATTTTTTTCTTTGTTCAGAGAGAATGAAAGAGTGCAAGCAGGGGTGAGGAGGGGTAGAGGGAGAGGAAGAGAATCTTAAGCAGACTCCGTGCTGAGCATGAAGCCTGACATGGGGCTTGATATCACAACCCTGAAATCATGACCTGAACCAAAATCAAGAGTCAGAGCTCAGATGACTGAGCCACACAGGCCGCCCCCCCTTCCTTTAATTTTTGATAAAATTTCCCATCAAACCATGTGGGTAACAAGGTTTATTTTGAGTAAGATTATGTATTATTAATTCAAAGATTAATAGAAAAGAACTATTCACAATTTTATTTCTTCTTGTGTCCATTTTATTATATTGTGGTTTTTAAAGAATTTTTGCATTCAATGTAAGTTATCAAATGTACTGCCATGAAAGTTCTTCATAATATTTCCTTATTATTCTTTTAATGTATACAGTATTTATAGTGATTTTCCTTCTTTCATTCCTGACAGTGATTATTTGACTTTATTAATTTTCCTTATTGTGTCCTTTTTTACTATTTTTTGTGTCCTTTTTTACTATTACATTAATTTATGTTTTTGTCATTATTATTCTTCCATTTTTGAGGGGTTATTTTGATCTTTTTTCTATATTCTTAAGAAAGCAACTCAGATCATTGATTTCACAATTTTATTCTTTATATACACATTTAAAACTATAAATTTCCATTTAAGTACCTCATTAGCTATATTCCATAAATTTTATCAAGTTACAAATTATTATATTCAGTTTGAAATATTTTCTTTTTCATGTCTAGTAGTTTTTAAATGATATGTTCGAGACTGTGTGGTAGTTTTTGTTATTGTCAGACTTAGCTTTATTATGTGGTAGGGCACATCCCTTTTGGCTTTGAACTTCATCTTCTAGTGTGACCTGTAGTCTAATAAGGCCACTCTAAGGTATGGCCTTCTGTGGGCTGCCTTGAATGCTCAAGATCTTGGCGTCTTGTCACTTGTTTGGTCGAGAACTTTGACTTCCAGCTTTGCTCTAATTCTGGCATCTCCATTCAGTTCTTATCTCTGCATCAGGAGATTTCTGCTGGGCCTCACCAAGACTCACCATATGCTTGTATAGCCCAAACTCCACCAACGACTATCAGGGAATCCCCAGGCAGGTAGCTGGTATGCACCCTTGGCACAGCTCCCTGCTCCCAGCACCCTGCTCTGAAAATCCCAGTTCTTCTGCCACTTGGAACTCTTCCTCATGAATTCAGACACGCTGCGGCTCTTCTTGGCCAGCATTTTTCCTCTATGCTGCAGGAATAATCCCCCTAGGCAGAAAGCTAGGGCATGTATAGCCTTCATCTTTTATCTTTCTCTTCTCTCAAGATCATAGTAGTAAGTGGTCTTACATAGATGTGGTCTTGCAGTAAGTGGTCTTGCATCGAAACACTCACCTCCTATATTTTGTTCCATTCTATACTTGTTTATGACAGCCTGCCAAGTATAGCACCAGTTCCTCTGTCATGACCCAAAGAAGAAATCTTGTCTTTTCATTATGAGGAGCAAAATTATAACATATGATGACTAATGCCATGTCAAAAATAATAGTTGGTAAATGTAAATTGGCAATTTTATAATTCAACCTAAAGATGCATGAAAAAATGGGTTTATGACAATAGTTTATTCAATAACTCTTTCCTGATCTCTACTGGCATTGGTTTTGAATCCCACTTTGCCTCTTATAAACAGGGTGGTCTCAGGAAAGTTACTTAGCCTCAATTTCCTCATCAGGAAAATGATAATGAGAGAGTGGGCATTTATAGCATAGGACTATGATTAGAATTAAAATAGTACAAATAAAAATTTAAAAAGAGGGCCTAAAATTTAACTATCCATAAAATTTAGTCATATTTATCTCACAAAATAGCAATGTCTCTTTTTATTTCTAGCCCTTTGCTTTTGCTTCTCTAAAGGGAATGAATTAAATTTTGTCTAGGGTTTCTTTCTTTTTTAAAATAATTCTGTGATATTCAGAGCCTAGAGTTATCAAACCAGTATTTCCATTATGTAGCTCTTGAAAGTTGGAAAATGTCCCCTTGAAGACATGTAGGGTTTTTTTAACATTTTATTTATTTATTTATTTGACAGAGAGAGAGACAGCAAGAGAGGGAACACAAGCAGGAGGAGTGGGAGAAGGAGAAGCAGGCTTCCCGCCGAGCAGGGAGCCCGACATGGGGCTCAATCCCAGGAACCTGGGATCATGACCTGAGCCGAAGGCAGACGCTTAACAACTGAGCCACCCAGGTGCCCCATACACATATAGTTTTGTATAAAGCTGTTGTTACTGGTAATATTTTTTTCCAAAGGAAAATGATTTTTAGTGAGCAAAAAAATGAAAAGTAGTGAGAAAGTGAAAACCATAATGAGAATAAAAATGCATGTGGCAGTAATAGTTTTAAGTTTAGTGCTAAACAGTGATGCTAAACCAACACGGACAGACACAAAGATCATTGTGCCATAAGAAAACAAACAAGTCTCAGTCAGTTACACTAATAACTGTTTAATTAGATTCCACATACATCTCTTAAATATCGATTACAGATTATTTGTCATGGGCAGTTTCTTCCATCAAGGGCAGCCTAGACTAATGGGCAGAAAGAAATAATTATTCATTTATTTCATTCACTCAGTGAATATTTACTGAGTGGCTACTATAGGTTATATGTGGTCTGAGGGCTAAGTACATAAGTATAACACAAAACAGAGAAAGCCCCTGGGCTCATTATGGTTTTCACTTTCTCACTACTTTTCATTTTTTTTTCATTCAGCTTCATTCACTCATGACCACACTGTCTTAAGCACCATTCTTACCCACGCTCTGTCAAATTACCCTCTTTATTTTTAAGTGAAATTATCATATTTATGTTTCATTTACTTGTTTATTTTTTGGCACCTCTCTCTATGGCCCACCAGAATGTAAGTTCTTTGAAAGAAGGACCCCAGGTTATCATATTCTCCAATGTTCTAAACAATGGTGCCAAATAAATGCTTGTTTACCCACAGATACTGAGCCATATATGTCAGCATAGGTTGTAGAGAATTAGCATGCCTTTTAAACTGGAGAATTTTATGATCAAATCTGTTTTTAGAAAGAGCAACATGGCAGAAGTATTAAGAATCCACTGTGGAGATGCAGAATAGCTTAGAAGACTTCTATAATAGTATATATTAAAAGTAATGAATATTTGGGGGTGCCTGGGTGACTCAGTCGTTGGGCATATGCCTTCCGCTCGGGTCATGATCTCAGGGTCCTGGGATCGAGCCCCGCATTGGGCTCCCTGCTCAGCAGGAAGTCTGTTTCTCCCTCTCCCACTCCACCTGCTTGTGTTCCCTCTCTCGCCACGTCTCTCTCTGTCAAATAAATAAATAAAACCTTTACAAAAAAAAAGTAATGAATATTTGAATTATGTCAGTAATGTTGAGGATGGAGAAGAAAGAGAAGTATCAAGAAATATTTCTTAAAATGATAAGTGAAAGAAGCCTCATGAGGGAGTATTTTATATAATAAAAAAATAAATAAATAAAATAAATACCCTAGAAACAGAGATAGGACAACAGAGAAGGTATATTAATTGCACAGCAAATCTCAGCTGCCTCATTTCTTTTCCCCCACACACTTTACTGAAAATATGTAGTAATGGGTGGGTGGAACTTCATGATGAAACCATTGAGATTGCCTACAATAAAAGGAAAAGGAAATACAGCACAAATTCTCTGACATCACGGAAACACAGGCCAGACTGCCCGTGAGATGTTGAGAGGCTACATCAAGAGTTTAGATCTGATTGCAAAGCATGCAAATGAGGCAGGTTGTGGAATCCACTTCCTCAATTAGTATTTTCAAGAGTTATTTTGTCTATTCTATTGGATCCTGCCATTGTGACTTTTTCAACTATTAGAAGATATTCTTGTTAAAAGATCTCAGTAACACTTTAAAGCTTTAAGGAGATTAGGAGGGGGGCAAAACAGCTGTGAGGCTGTTTTCATGAGTCTTCCCCCATGAAGGCAGGAGCAATAAATGGACCTTCTTCAAGTGGCTTCTATACTTATGAGGCAGGTGAGAAGTATGAGAGCTGGAACTAACACATAGTGAGAATGGTCATATAGAGGAGAGAAAAGAAAGAGAAATTGCTCCAAGGCAGAAGAAACTGAAATGGGACATATTTTATCAGAGAGAGTAGGTAGTATAAAAAGAACAAATCTACATTACAAACACAAACTTATACAAAATGAAAAACAGATACTCACTCCAAAATTCATGTTGTAACATTTTACAGTACACACTTGCAGACTAACTCTAAACCCAATAAAAACCTCATAAAACTATGGCATTAAACACACACACACACACACACACACACACACACACACACACACACACACAACTCTAAGAGCACTGGGTGGTCCAGTCAGTTAAGCATCAGACTCTTGATATCAGCTCAGGACTTGACCTCAGGGTCTTGAATTCAAGACCTGTGCTGGACTCCACGTTGGGTGTGGAACCGACTTAAAACAAAAAAACAACCCCTCCTCCCCCCAAAAACCTCTAGAATACCATACCCATATACATTCAGCTATCCCTGGCAACTACACTCGCCCTACCAACACACATACACAATAGTCAGACAAATGCATTTGCCATTGTGTTGTGTGTCTTATCATAGACATACAACAATTACAGAACAGATACTCTATAGGTTCAGAAATATAATTGAAAACACTAGGTTTCCTATTACACCTTTAGCTTCCAGTAAAACAACTGCAACATCAATAATAAAATAAATATGCCTTCCTGATATTTTGAGGAAAACCTTAGAAATAACAGAAAATGATCCTAAAGTTTGAGAAGTAATATTACAACTTCTTCTGACATCGATCTGAATCTTAGATCCTACCACTGCTCATCTTCTGAAAATTTTCCCCAATAAAAAATATTAAAATTATTTTACATAGAATTTTAAAGAGTAATAGTTTAATTAAAATGAAACAAAAAATAATAAGTAGAAAACTAAGCTGCATTGGTAACTGAGATACAATGGATTTGAAATACTAAATAGGATAAACTGAGTGGTACACAAATAATAAATGATAAATAAATAAGTTGCTTAGTGACATAAGCTTGAGTAGGATGAGAATGAGAAGCACTGAGTAGCCAGGTGATTTAAAAGAACAGATGAGAGATGAAAAGGGAATGATAATTGAATGTATTTACCCAGAATTTTTTAAAAGATTATTAGATGGAGAAGTATGACCTTAAAGTGACTGATGTCATGGAAAAAAATGCATTTGAGTAGTAGGTTTATTTCTCTATTATTATAGCATTAATCTTGGTGCTTAATTTCCATATTTAAAAATACATTATGTATTTAAAAGGGTAAATGAACTATCATGCAGAATAGACTTAATTTGTCCATTCGTTCTATAGCTCAATGCCATTCTGAAACATTTTTAATTAAGAACATGAAATGACTCATTAACATTCAGCTCTAAAAATAAGTGACTAATTACAGTATGTTGACAAAAGCAAGTTACTTTATGCATTGCCACCAAATCTCTTCAAAAGAAGCAAAAAAAATGGATTTAAGAAATTTTCCTCCAAAAAACTTGAGGTAGAATGTTCATATTTTTAAAAAGAGGAACTCAAAATGATGTCATACCCAGAGTTTTCACTTATACACAAGTCTCAGAAGTACATATTGCTCCCATCGCAAAAGTACACATTGGTTAATGGTTATAAAGAGCCTATTTTCAACCTGAGGCAGAAACTCTAGTTTTTATGTAGGCAATATTTGCAAACTTTCCAATCACCTTTCTTTATTCATATGATAAATCATAGTCAAGTTATTCAGTTCTAATTTTACCCGAAACAACTGTTATAAAAGAGCTAATAGGCTCTCTTAGAATTACACAGGAAGTTAATAATAGGTCCAGAAATGTAACTGAAAATGCTATGTATTCATTGATGGCTTATCAGTATGGAAGAAAAACAATTAAATATATGGCTTCCAGAAAACTTATGGTGTCTTAGAATTAACAGAAAATTGTACCACATTTGGAAAACAATTTATTAACATTTTTATTACATCTTTCATCATTTTCCCCTTCAAATTGCCTATCTCTATCAAATTCCCATTCACAACCCCCATTAGAAATTCATCTACTAGACCTTGTCAAACCTTCTTTGTCCCAGGAAAATCATGACAACCAATGAAAAGAGAATATGAGACAGAAACATGCAAGACACTACCATAAAAAAAGTCCCTCTAAGTGTGGATGTACACAAAGGCAACAAAATCTGAGACTAAATTACTTGGTCAGGCGGATTTTCTGTGACTCACAAAGATAGTCTTACAGGGATGGTACTTCTGGTTTCACATCATTCTTGGAGGCAGAACACATTTTCTGACTTGCCAAGTCTCTAAAAATATTCTTAGAAACTCATTATAGACGTGACTAACATAAATTTCTACATTAACTAAGCAAGATTAGTTTATACATGTGTGTGTCCATGTGCACATGTGTCTGTTAATTACATTATCAGTTAAAAAGAAACACAAAACAACAATAATCAGTTGCATTTATGGTCTGTCATATTGGCAAGCATTAGAAATATTACTCCAATCTGTCTGTATGGTGCAAGATGATCACTTGCAATCTCTTCTGGTGGAAATATTGTTATAGCCATTTTGGAAATAAATTAAGCAAGCTATATAAAGATACTTATATCAGTTTTTTCTTAACATATATTGCATTATTTGTTTCAGAGGTACAGATCTCTTATTCAAAAGACTTGCACAATTCACAGCGCTCACCATAGAGGGTATCTTCCCAATAAGAATGAAGGGGGGGAAATCGGACGGGGAGACGAACCATGAGAGACGATGGACTCTGAAAAACAAACTGAAGGTTCTAGAGGGGAGGGGGGTGGGGGGATGGGTTAGCCTGGTGATGGGTATTAAAGAGGGCACGTTCTGCATGGAGCACTGGGTGTTATGCACAATGAATCATGGAACACTACATCAAAAACTAATGATGTAATGTATGGTGATTAACATAACAATAAAAAATTTTTAAAAAGATACTTATATCAAATGATAATCTTCTAGAAAACTATTCTAAGCATGAAGTAGTGTTGGCTGGGCTTCCACAGTGGCAGAGTGAGGATCACCATAAATCTACTTCTCCAGAAAAATACCAAAAATACTGGCCAAAAAGTGTTCAAAATCAGTATTGTCAGGACTCTAGAAATTAAATAAAGGCTTTCGGCAATCTGAGGAATGTTCCCTTTAGAAAAGTGCTGCACTTGGAGCAGCAGGGTCTGTGGCACTGCAACTAGGCCTACTCTCATCTCCATATGTATATCTCTTGGCACCCTTGAAAACCAGCAGCCTCGCATTGCATGCCTTGGAAGAGGCAGACTCGTACTGAAATCCTTCAGAAACTCCCACCTGAGAGTATTACCACCACTTGAATCTGTCTCACAGCCTTCTGGAAAAGCCCATTCCCCAGATGTTTCCATTATTTGATTAGTCTGGAATTCCACTGGAAAAGCCTTATCTTCAGAGTATTTGTCAAAAATAATCAGTGGCAGGTGCTTGGCTGGCTCCGTTGGTGGAGCGTGCAACTCTTGATCTCAGGGTTGCGAGTTTGAGCCCCACATTGGGTAATAGAGATTACTTAAAAATAAAATCTTAAAAAAATCAGGGGCAAGTGTTTTCCGTTGTGAAGCTGTGATACCAGTTGGTTAAAACAAGATCCTGGCCAAACACAGCTGGAGAATTAAATGTGCATCAGGGATTTTGAAAAGCTCCAACACCTGAGAATTTAGAAGGCTAAACAATCGGAACACATATGCAGAGCTGTGCACATGGTCAAGAAAGGCCTGAGAGAAAAACAAAGTCAATAGAAACTACCCCTGAGGGGGCGCAGATGTTGGACTTGCTAGACAAAGACATTAATATAGTGATTTTAAATATGCTCAAAGAAATAAAACTGTGCCTCAAGAACTAAAGGACTGCATCACAATGATGTCTCACCAGATACAGAATCTCAAAAGAAGAGAAATTTGGGGGGAAAAATAATCAAATAGAATGAAGCGGGGTTATGCTTAAAAATTTAAATAGAAAACTGTCTGTTATAGCACTGCTTATAATTAAGAGAAAATAATGGAGATGACATTTAAGAAACCCAAGCGGATTACTTTCCCTGCCTGGGTGGCAAGAATGGAGTCAAATAATTTGAAGAAGTTTAATCATTCAGTGAATCTATGCTTGACATTCAGAGCTGAGAGAAGAGCTGTGGGCACACATCTCTGTGCAGAGTTAAACAATGTGAATGTGAATTGTAAAAGCATATAATTTGTTGATCAAGAGGTTAAGGGCCATCACACACATTACCTGAATTTCATTAGTCACCTCTGCATAGCTTTCTTTGTTAAGGATAAGAAAACAATAGCTACAGTTACTACAAAATTATTTAAATAATCTCATCAGAGGAAAATAAAAGAACATGTGAAATGTATATGTCTTCTCTACCCTGAAAACTCCATGTTTCCTTCTTAATCTCATTTCTCCTCACATTCTTAATCAAAGGGAGCTAAAAGAAACTATTAGCCACTTTCACAATCTGCCTGGAAATCTGATTAGCCAGGTCCACAAATTCATTAAATATCCTGGTGTCCGTGTTACCCTAGAGGATAATATCATCAATTTACTGCCAGTATATAACTCCGTCCTCTTTTCTCCAGCCTCTCATAGCAATTTCATCCCTGCTTCTCCTGCCTTCACCCAGCAGTCTCCTCTTAAGCGCCCTCTGCTGCTAAATGCCGGATCCCAAGGTCAAGGCCACGTGTTTGTTGCAACAGCGGTCCATTTTGGTTAGCTATTTCTATTTCAGTTAATGATTCCTCTGTGACATACCAGCATCAAAATTAGTGGCTTAACAAAACAATGACCTTACTTCTCAGAAATCATCAATCTATGCTAGGCTTGGTAAGTGGTTCTTTTCCACTTCTTGCTGGTGTTTACGAGAGCAGCTATGTTTAGCTGGCAAGTCTTCTGCAACCACCGTTCATCTGGGACAGTGAGACAGCTGGATTTCCCTCTTATTCCAAGTAGTTTTGAGGCATCTCTTTCTCAATATGGTCTCTCCACCTGGTCTTTCTATTTGGAAGCTCCAACAGAGTAGCTAACTTTGTACTAGAGGATCAAAGAAGCCTTTGTAAGGCTTCAGCCCAGAACTGCCACATTGTACAATCTGGCACATTCAACTGGCTAAAGCAAGTCACTGGTCCATCGCAGATTCTAGGGAAAAGGCTATACAGAGGCATGAATGCTGACTATCTGTGGTTCATTGAGGGTAACCAAATGGACTAACAATTGTATAATCAGTATAACCAAAGGTGTATCGTAAGTCCAAAAAAAAAAATTTTGCTACAACACTAAAAAATACTCAAAAATGTTTTCTGTATTTTTGATTTTGGTTATGATAGGATTTGGGAGAAAATTAGGAACAAGAATGGAACAAAAAATTATCTACCACAATTAATTTCCCATTAAAATGTTATTGCTTTATAATACAAAAATCTTTACTACACTAAGTAGACATTTTTAAATAATAGAAATAATAATAATGAGTAATAGAAATTTCTAAATTGGTCTCCATAAATCACATTTGGCTTGCTGTTACTCCCACAACTACTTTTAGTTCATGATAATTTTAAGGATTTTTGTTTCTGTTGTTTTACTGGTCTGATGTGAACAGTTGTTAACTAAAATAAAGAGAAGAAAATGAATTAAATTGTTTTTTGGTAAGTAGGAATGAAACCTTTACTGTATAAGTCAACAATGGAATAATCAAGTCATGTATTTGACCTCTAAAACGTCAGCTGAAACAAATGAAATCAAAACAAACTGTGGCTCCTATAAATAAATACATTAATGGCTTGCCTCTGAGTCAACAGGAACATTAAAGATGAATGGCAACACCTGATTATGCATTTCTGCACTAGAAAGAGCCATCTCATGTCCTGTTGGGTAAAATAGTGCATTACTCCAATTTTCACAAATATTTTCTTTAGAGGATTCATACTGTGTTTACAATGATTTCATAATTTTCTAGCTCAGTTGCATGCTGTGACTTAAATATAAGTGTGGGCTAATGGAAAAAAAAAAAACTGAGGGGAAAAAAGTCCCAGCACATTATAACTAAAACCAGAAATATAAATGAAAAATTCTACATTAAATTCCCAGTTATCCATTTTGGTTTTATTTTATGTAACAAAATATTTATTCTGAGTCTAAATGGATGGTCAGAGTTACATGTATTAAACATACCTACTTAATACTGTCTCAGACAATAATAATTCCCAAGAATATGGCAATATAAAGATAACAATTTTATCCTGTATCTATGGAATATGTCCTGGAATGTATTTTATTTACAGGAATATTACATAAAGCAATTAATTAATATTCATTTCAATGTAATAGGTGGGTTTATCTGAAAACACAACCAAAACACTTAACAAGAAATTCTAAATGTTTTGTGAGAGGAAAAAAGAAATACATTTTATATATTTATGTATTTTTATAGTAAAAGTAAGATTTTGCAATACATGCCATCTCTAAGAGAATACCAAGAGTACTAAGTAACAAAATACACATGTCTTTCTTTGGGGAGGGATCAGGAAGTTCCAACTGATAAAAATTAGGGTTGCTTATAATGATAAATTTTAATAACATCTACATATGGAGAAGATTAAAGTAAAAGAAAGCAAGGCAGTGATGGTTTAAAGAGATTCATTATTGATGACTGCATAACTGGGCATCTTACAGGTCTTCTGAATAGTGGAAGTACACTTTATTCCATGAAATTTATAAGCTTTCTCATAAAATACAATAAAATCATCTTTAATCTTTCCTAACAGCAGATACTACATTCCCAGTATGATTCCTATTGTTCTGGCTTGATAAGTGTATCAGATTATAGCTATCAGACCATAACAATACCACAATGCTAATAATTGGAAGGACTTAATGTTTAAATAAAATATGTTCTCTCATAACTTATTCTCCAATTTTCTAGTTGGACAGTGTTGAGAATGAATGGCTTTAGATCCCATTAGTAGTAGACACCTATTCTATACAAACCACTCTTCTTCATGTTGTCTCTCTGGGAAATAAATTCCAGAATATACAGTGATGTAAATTAACACATTTTTTTGGTCTGACTCTGGACTTAGAGTTTTATACATTCACCTGGGACAAACTAAGTTCCAGAATAATTATATTTACCCGCTACATTCAGAATAAGAAACCAAAGAGAAAGTTATCTATCTGTGACTTAAGAAGTCTCATCCTTAACAATCAGCCTTTCACTTTCTAGAGATTACCTTAGATGAGAAGAAATCTGAGGGATGAAGGAAAGATAGTAAAAGAATAATGGCGAACACTTGAGCAAAATCTGATTAGGAAAAATGGGAAATCGTCATAGCCCAATCATAATCAACTCAATTTTCAAAGTAATCAAGCCCGTTCAGAGATAATGCTTACTAAGAAATCCACCCAATAGCACAGTGGGCCAATCTAATATCCAGAAAGGAATCACTAAAACTGAAATGTACTTAGAGGATGTGTCAGCCCACCTCATACAAACTTCCTTTTCTAAAATAATTTAATTTCATTAAACACCTCTTCTGAGCATTCACATAGTTAAATGAGAGGATTCATTCATTTAAAAATTTTGAACCACTTACTCTATGCAAATTATTGGGATAAATCCTCTGATCTACAAGATAGGGTCCTTTCTAAAACAGGATCATTAAGATATGGCTGATATAAAATAAACTGCACAAATTAAAGTGTATACTAAATATACTGAAAGTTCTGATGTATATAGACACCCAGGAAACCATCACAATTTTGATAATGACCATACCCATCACCTCCAGAAATTTCCCTTTGCCCCTTCCTGCCAGCCCCCTGCCCTCATCCTCCAGCAACCACTGATCTGCTTTCTGTCACTGTCAATTTGTTTCCATCTTGTGGAATTTTATATAAGTGGAAACATATAGTATTACTCTTTTTTTTTCTGGCTTCTTTCACTCACCATAATGATTCTGAGACTCATCCATGTTATAGTATGTATCAATAGTTCATTTCTTATTATTACCGAATAGTAGTCCATTGCATGGATATCCCAAGGTTTATTTTTCCATTCACCTGCTGATGGACTTTTGCATTGTTCCCAGTTTTAGGCTATTACAAATAAAGCTGCTGTAAACATTTGTTCACACACACACACACACACACACACACACACACACACACACACACCAAGATAGGGTCCTTATGTTTTCACACAGTATTGTCTAACTAGGAAATAATGTAAAATGCATACAAACAAGGCAAAGGGATGGACCATTTATTGATCACCTACTCTGTGCCTCAAATTCATTTAAATATTTTATTTATGTCATTTGACTGAGTTGCCAAGAAAATGGGGGCAGGGGGAGAAACTCATGTTTCACACTAAACCCATCTTTCTTCTTTTCTTTAACCATCATTTGTAAATAGGTAATACTGCATGAGTATATATTTCAGCAATAATGTTTTTTAGGAAATAAAACTCATATCCCTAAGGCTGGTAAGTCTCACTGGAGGCCAAATGGTATATGGTACATGGTACAATCATTCTATTCCCAACTTATGAGTGTTCAGCATGCAGTGAAAATCTCTAACTTGATACATACAGTCCATTGATGAAGGTTACTATATGTTGCTTTTATTATGTAATAATTTCTGGGTATATCTGTAGTGCCTACAATCTTTATTACATATATTAGAGTTATAATACTAATGATAATATTACCTAATTTGTTGTGTGATTACTATGTCCATGCATTAAGCTACATGATTTGATATGTTTCATTTCATTTCATCTTGACAGCAACCCGAAGATATTAGTGCCGTTATTTTCAAAATTTTCCCAGGTAGGAAACTGAGGTTTATAGGTAAGTAATATATCCAAATCACATAAGTGATCAAAACTGTATCTGTGTGATAACAGATTTCAAGATTATATCTATTACATAAGCTAATTCCTATATGCTTCAGGGGAAAAATAAGTTTTAAATAAAAATTCTCTTGAATAATCTAACTCAGACAAATAAAAATACATCAGGGATTATCAACATTTATTTGTGATAGGTAAAGTGCACACTTCTGTATTTAGGACTCAGAGAAAGTCAGGAGGGCTAAGCAACCCATTCTAGGTCATAGGTATATGTAACCCACTAAAGAATGAGAGCAGAAAGGAGAACTGAGAGTAAATTCACAGGCAATTGGGCCATACACTGGAACCAGGAAGCAAGTGTCTGCATCAGTGAAGACACAAGAGAGTTGAAAGAGAAGCCTTGTTAGTTAGACTTGGATGCAGCATCAGCAGGGAGGATTACTAAAGGGAACCTCAAAGGCACTAAGACCTTGTGGCAAGTACCTGGCATCAAACCTTTCTACCACTGCAGAAGTAAAGGAGACCTGAGAGTGACTATCTCTGAGGTCTGTTGGTAGCTAATGGTGGGAAAGAAATGAGTCAAATCCTCCAGTCACTCAGGTCTCAATCGCTGCTAAAGAAAAGGTGTAACGCTGCCTCAAATAATTTGAATACTGTCGTGAACTGAATGTAAATGAAGCACAATAATACCAAGAACCAGTCCATTACAGATTTGTTTGACTCAAGTATCCCAACCTAAATACCTGGCAGAAGAAGCATTCCCTTTTCCATACTTAAATACTTAGAGCAAAATTTTGTACATATTGGTTAATATTCAATAAAAAATCACAAGACATGTTAAAGAGACAAGAATGTATGATTTATTATCAAGAGAGGGAATAATCCATAGAATCAGAAAACAGAGTACTCCAGGGGGGCTATAATTTTCAGGAAGGGACAATAAAAGTTGATGAATTGTGTCATTTAATTAATTTTTGGCTAAAATAAACATGTTAAAGGACTGAGAGGAAAAGGTGAACAAGAAATATGTGAATAATATGAACTAGCTGGGAATTTCTGCAAAGGTATGAAACCAATGTAAATTCTAGAAATGAAATCTATGATATTGGAGATGAAGAATTCAGCTTAACAACAGACTGTATACAGCACAGGAAAATTCATTTACCTTGAAACCAGACCAAGAAAAACTATAAAAACAGAAACCAAAAAGGATAGTGTGAAGAAGAAAATGGAACAGAGCATTCTGAAGTTGGTGGGATAATATCAAATGGTGTAACATATGTGAGATGGGAGTTTAAGAAGAAGACAGATGTAATAGTGCAGAAATAACATTAGAAGAGAAAGTGTCCAAGATTTTCCATATGAATGGAAAACATAAACCCACAAATCCAAGCAACTCAGCATATTCCAAAAAGAGTAACAGAAGAAAAACTTAGGAATATCAAAGTGAAACCACCAAAAAAACCCAAAGAAAATAAAAACATCTCAAGAGCATTCAGATGAAGATGTATAACATTCAGATCACAATAATGTAATAGATGGTTGACTTCTCATAAGACACAATGAAGACCAGAAGGCAAAGAAGTGACACCTTTAATGTGCTGAAGGAAGAAAATTATCAACTTAGAAATCTACTAAAAAAAAAAAACTTTCAAAAATGAAAGTGTAAGAATGTTTTAGAAAGACAAATAGTGTAAAAATTTATTCCCAGAAGTTCACCATCAAAAAGGTTATTTAGTTTGCAGGAAAATTGATGTCAGGCAGAAGACCAGTTTGCAGGAAGGAACAGAAAACTCCAGAAAAAGTGGACACTATCTATAAAGCAATTTTCTGAGTATTTGTAATTAAATCTATTTCAAGACTATTAATTGTTTAAACCCAAAATAATAAAGATGAAATACTGGGTTACAGTATACATAGAAGTAAAATATCTGACAAAAAGAGCACAAAGGTGGGGGTGTTGAAATTGGAATTGGAAATGCAGCTTTGTAAGGATCATATTGTTTTAACAATTGCATTGTTCATGAAGCTCTCCACATAGACACACGCATCCACGCATGCATGCACACAAGTTTATGAGGCTTATAGCATACTCTAAAAAATTAGCAAGAAGAAAAAAAAATACATTGCAAGTAAATAGATGAGAAATAAAAAGATACTAAAGGAAGAAAGAGCAATTTAGGCAAAAAATAAAGCCATGAAAGGATCAAGAGGCACAATGAGAAGCCAAACATAAAAATGGAAATCTTAAATCTAAACATATAAATAATTGCATTAAACCTAAAATTAAATATAAAATGGCTAAACGTGACTAAATGTGAGATTGTAAGACTGGATTAAAAATATAAAGATAAAGAAGACTCAACTGTATTTAAAATTAATATAATCTAAGACTAAAGACACAGGCTTCTTTTTTTTTTAAAGATTTTATTTATTTATTTATTTGAGAGAGAGAGAGAGAGAGAGAGAGAATGAGAGAGAGAAAGCACATGAGAGGGGGGAGGGTCAGAGGGAGAAGCAGACTCCCTGCTGGGCAGGGAGCCCAATGCAGGACTCAATCCAGGGACTCCAGGCTTCTATTTCTGACCAAGATGGAGTAACAGGGTCTAGATTTATTCCCCTTGCCAAAGGCAACAGCACTAACAACAAAACAGGCAAAAAAACAATGGCTATCAAGACACTGAATATCAGTCAACAAAGACAGTCCTTCCTGAAACAAAGGAAACAAATGTGATGGACCCTACAATTGCCTTAAGCTATTGCCTTGAAATTGTTCCCAGGCACAAGGAAGAGGGATCCAGGGATGCCTGTCATACTCTCTTAATTGATGAGATGGAGATTTGAGTCCAGGGAGACCAAATCCCCTACAATGTATAGGCCACACTAACAGAGGATAGAAAGTGCACAAGAAAAGAATTCTGAAGATCTGCAGAGAATCCTCAACTACTTAGCAGCAGCAATTGGTGCATGTAAGGCAGGAAACTATCCAAAACTAGGGGAATGATTCATGCAAATAAATAGAGGCAAAAATGCTCAGCACTCAGAGACTCTAATAACCTCCTAATTCAGGGGGCAGTAGGTAGAGTATTCAAGAAGGTCTTGCCTCAAAAGTGGAGGATATTTAAACTTAGATTCAAAATGGTTCTGGCCATTTTTAACAATCTCAAAAGCAAAACCTAAAAGGATCAAATTGTCTCCACCTAATTTAGCATCATCCCAGACTAGTGGGGGGAAACCTCAAGAATATTTATAGGAGTACAGGAGGGTGGAGCAAGATGGTGGAAGAGTAGGAGACCTGGATTTCGTCTTGTCTCAGGAAATCAGCCGGATAAGGATCAAACCATTTTGAACACCTACGAACTCAACAGGAGATCCAAGAAAAGAATAGCAACAACTCTCTGAACAGAAAAGCGACCACTTTCTGGAAGGTAGGACAAGTGAATCTGAGGCGATATTTGGGAGGATAGACGGCGGGGGAGGGGGCCTCCATCGGCCGCTTCTGGCAAGTGATAGAGCCGCAGAGCACAAAATCGGAACTTTTAGAAGTCAGCTGCGCTGAGGGACGTCATACCAGTGGCTAAGCTGGGGGTGGAACCCTCACGGGACATTGTGGTCTCAGGACCCTTGGGGTCACAGAAAGACCGGGGGTGCCTGAGTGCGGCAGAGCTCCCAGGTATCGGAGCGGGGAAGCCAGCTGCAGAGACGGAGCCGAGGCGCGGGCTCTCAGCTCAGGGTTGCCATAAACTGTAATCAGTGACAGTCAGGCCACTGCTCCTCCAGCAGGGACCCAACAAGCGGCAGATGCGGAGAGACTCCCCTTCCTCCCCCGGGAGGAGTGGCGCGAGAGCGCACCACAGGGATCTGCTGGGTTTGGAGAACACACGGGGTCGGGTGCCAGACATAGAAACGCTCGGTCACAGGCCGGGTGAGCATGGAGTGTGGCCGGAGACTAGGGAGATGGGAGTGACTGACTGCTTTTCCCTGGGGCGCACTGAGGAGCGGGGCCCCGAGTTCTCGGCTCCACCAGGGTGGAGATTGGGAGGCCGCAGAATTCAAGAGATAAGTGATACGGTAAGATGAAACAACATTAGAATAATTGGGATCCCAGAAGAAGAAGAGAGAGAGGGGGGCAGAAGGTATATTGGAGCAAATTATAACAGAGAACTTCCCTAATTTGGGGAAGGAAACAGGCATCAATAATCCAGGAGGCACAGAGAACCCCTCTCAAAATCAATAATAATAGGTCAACACCCTGACATCTAATAGTAAAACTTACGAGTCTCAGAGACAAAGAGAAAATCCAGAAAGCAGCTTGGGAGAGGACATATGTAACCTACAATGGTAGAAATATTAGATTGGCAACAGACCTATCCACAGAGACCTGGCAGGCCAGAAAGGACTGGCATGATATCTTCAGAGCACTAAACGAGAAAAATATGCAGCCAAGAATACTATAGCCAGCTAGGCTGTCATTGAAAATAGAAGGAGAGATAAAAAGCTTCCAGGACAAACAAAAACTAAAGGAATTTGCAAACATGAACCAGCCCTACAAGAAATCTTGAAAGGGGTCCTCTAAGCAAAGAGACAGCCTAAAAGCAGCATAGACCAGAAAGGAACACAGACAATATACAGTAACAGTCACCTTACAGGCAATACAATGGCACTAAATTCATATCCTTCAATAGTTACCCTAAATGTAAATGGGCTAAATGCCCCAATCAAAACACAGAGGCTATCAGATTGGACTAAAAAACAAGACCCATCGATATGCTGTCTGCAAGAGACTCATTTTAGACCCAAAGACACCACCATATTGAAAGTGATGGGGTGGAAAACCATTGACAATGCTAATGGACACCAAAAGAAAGCTGGGGTGGCAATCCTTATATCAGACAAATTAGATTTTAAAACAAAGACTGTAATAAGAGATGAAGAATGACACTATATCCTACTTAAAGGGTCTACCCAACAGGAAGATCTAACAATTATAAATATCTATGCACCTAACATGGGAGCAGCCAATTATATAAGGCAATTATTAACAAAAGCAAAGAAACACATTGACAACATTACAATAATAGTAGGGGACTTTAACACCCCCCTGACTGAAATGGACAGACCATCTAAGCAAAAGATCAACAAGGAAATAAAGACTTTAAATGACACCCTGGACCAAATGGACTTCACAGACATATTCAGAACATTCCATCCCAAAGCAACAGAATACACATTCTTCTCTAGTGCCCATGGAACATTCTCCAGAATAGATCACATCCTAGGTCACAAATCAGGTCCTAACCGGTACCAAAAGATTGAGATCATTCCCTGCATATTTTCAGACCACAATGCTTTGAAACTAGAACTCAATCACAAGAGGAAAATCAGAAAGAACTCAAATACATGGAGGCTAAAGAGCATCCCACTAAAGAATGAATGGGTCAACCAGGAAATTAAAGAAGAATTAAAAAAATTCATGGAAACCAATGAAAATGAAAACACAACTGTTCAAAATCTTTGGGATACAGCAAAGGCAGTCCTGAAAGGAAAGTATTTAGCAATACAAGCCTTTCTCAGGAAACGAGAAAGGTCTCAAATACACAACCTAACCCTACACCTAAAGGAGCTAGAGAAAAAACAGCAAATAAAGCCTAAACCCAGCAGGAGAAGAGAAATAATAAAGATCAGAGCAGAAATCAATGAAATAGAAACCAAAGAACAGTAGAACAGATCAACGAAAGTAGGAAATGGTTCTTTGAAAGAATTAACAAGATTGATAAACCCCTGGCCAGACTTATCAAAAAGAAAAGAGAAATGACCCAAATAAATAAAATCATGAATGAAAGAGGAGAGATCACAACCAACACCAAAGAAATACAAACAATTATAAGAACATATTATGAGCAACTCTATGCCAGCAAATTAGATAACCTGGAAGAAATGGGTGCATTCCTAGAGATGTATCAACTACCAAAATTGAACCAGGAAGAAATAGAAAACCTGAACAGACCTATAACCACTAAGGAAATTGAAGCAGTCATCAAAAATCTCCCAACAAAAGCCCAGGGCCAGATGGCTTCCCAGGGGAAGTCTACCAAACATTTAAAGAAGAATTAATACCTATTCTTCTGAAACTGTTCCAAAAAATAGAAATGGAAGGAAAATTTCCAAACTCATTTTATGAGGCCACCATTACCTTGATCCCCAAACCAGACAAAGACCCCATCAAAAAGGAGAATTACAGACCAATATCCTTGATGAACATGGATGCAAAAATTCTCACCACAATACTACCCAATAGGATCCAACAGTACATTAAAAGAATTATTCACCATGACCAAGTGGGATTTATCCCTGGGCTGCAAGTTGGTTCAACATCCGCAAATCAATCAACGTGATACAATACATTAACAAAAGAAAGAACAAGAATCATATGATCCTCTCAATAGATGCAGAACAAGCATTTGACAAAGTACAGCATCTTCTCTTATTCAAAACTCTTCAGAGTATAGGGATAGAGGGTACATACCTCAATATCATAAAAGCCATCTATGGAAAACCTACAGTGAATATCATTCTCAAGGGGAAAAATTGAGAGCTTTCCCCCTAAGGTCAGGAACACGGCTGGGATGTCCACTATCACCAGTGCTATTCAACAGAATATTAGAAGTCCTAGCCACAGCAATCAGACAACAAAAAGAAATAAAAGGCATCCAAATCGGCAAAGAAGAATTCACACTCTCACTCTTTGCAGATGATATGATAGTTTACGTGGAAAACCACCCCAAAACTGCTAGAACTCATACAGGACTTCAGTAAAGTGGCAGGATATAAAGTCAATGCACAGAAATCAGTGGCATTCCTATACACCAACAACAAAACAGAAGAGAGAGAAATTAAGGAGTTGATCCCATTTACAATTGCACCCAAAACCATAAGATACCTAGGAATAAATCTAACCAAAAAGGCAAAGGATCTGTACTCAGAAAACTATAAAATACTCATGAAAGAAATTGAGGAAGACACAAAGAAATGGAAAAACGTTCCATGCTCATGGATTAGAAGAACAAATATGGTGAAGATGTCAATGCTACCTAGAGCAATCTACACATTCAATGCAATTCCCATCAAAATACCATCCACTTTTTTCAAAGAAATGGAACAAATAATCCTAAAATTTGTATGAACCAGAAAAGACCCCAAATAGCCAGAGGAATGTTGAGAATGAAAAGCAAAGTTCGCAGCATCACAATTCCGGACTTCCAGCTCTATTACAAAGCTGTCGTCATCAAGACGGTATGGTACTGGCACAAAAACAGACACATAGATCAATGGAACAGAACAGAGAGCCCAGAAATGGACCCTCAACTCTATGGTCAACTCATCTTTGACAAAGCAGGAAAGAATGTCCAATGGAAAAAAGACAGTCTCTTCAACAAATGGTGTTGGGAAAATTGGACAGCCACATGCAGAAGAATGAAACTGGACCATTTCCCTACACCATACACAAAAATAGACTCCAAATGTTTGAAAGACCTAAACGTGAGACAGGAGTCCATCAAAATCCTAAAGGAGAACACAGGCCGCAACCTCTTTGACCTCAGCCGCAGCAAATTCTTCCTAGAAACATCGCCAAAGCAAGGGAAGCAAGGGCAAAAATGAACTATTGGGATTTCATCAAGATAAAAAGCTTTTGCATGGCAAAAGAAACAGTCCACAAAACCAAAGGACAACTGACAGAATGCGAGAAAATATTTGCAAATGACATATCAGATAAAGGGCTAGTATCCAAAATCTATAAAGAACTTATCAAATTCAATACCCAAAGAACAAATAATCCAATCAAGAAATGGGCAGAAGAAATGAACAGACATTTTTCCAAAGAAGACATCCAAATGGCCAACAGACACATGAGAAAATGCTCAACATCACTCAGCATCAGGGAAATCCAAATCACAACCTCAATGAGATACCACCTCACACCAGTCAGAATGGCTAAAATGAACAAGTCAAGAAATGACAGATGTTGGCGGGGATGTGGAGAAAGGGGAACCCTCCTACACTGTTGGTGGGAATGGAAGCTGGTGCAACCACTCTGGAAAACAGTATGGACGTTCCTCAAAAAGTTGAAAATAGAGCTACCATGCGATCCAGCAAATGCACTACTGGGTATTTACCACAAAGATACAAATGTAGGGATCCGAAGGGATACGTGTACCCCAATGTTTATAGCAGCAATGTCCACAATAGCCAAAGTATGGAAAGAGCCAAGATGTCCATCAACAGATGAATGGATAAAGAAGAAGTGTTATATATACACAATGGAATATTATGCAGCCATCAAAAGGAAGGAGATCTTGCCATTTACAACGACGTGGATGGAACTGGAGGGTGTTATGCTGAGTGAAATAAGTCAATCATAGAAAGGCATGTATCATATGACCTCACTGATATGAGGAATTCTTAATCTCAGGAAACAAGCTGAGGGTTGCTGGAATGGGGGTGGGGGCGAGGGATGGGGTGGCTGGGTGACAGACATTGGGGAGGGTATGTGCTATGGTGAGCGCCGTGAATTGTGGAAGACTGTTGAATCTCAGATCTGTAACTCTGAAACAAATAATCCAATATATGTTAAGAAAAAAAAAAGATAGCAGGAGGGGAAGAATGAAGGGGAGTAAATCGGAGGGGGAGATGAACCATGAGAGATGATGGACTCTGAAAAACAGACTGAGGGTTCTAGAGGGGAGGGGCGTGGGGGGATGGGTTAGCCTGGTGATTGGTATTAAAGAGGGCATGTTCTGCGTGGAGCCCTGGGTGTTATGCACAAACAATGAATCATGGAACAGTACATCAAAAACTAATGATGTCATGTATGGTGATTAACATAACAATAAAAGATTTAAAAAAAAGAATATTTATAGGAGTACAAAAATATAGCTCCCTCAACAGGGTACAATTTATAGTATATGGCTTCCAATGAAAAGAACCCAAATATAACCAACCATGAAAAAAATCACTCACATTGACAGAGAACTGAAACAGATGTTAGGTTTAAAAAACATTAAAATAGCTATTGAACTGGATTCCAGGTGTTCCAAAAGTTAAGTGGAGTCATAGAAATTATATAAATATTAAGACTAAACTTTTAGAAATGGAAACTAAAACGTCTGAGATGAGAAATTCAGTGGAAAAACTGATGGCAGATCAGACATTATAAAAGAAAAATGAGCGAATTTGAAGATGTGGCAATAGAATGTATTCAAAACTAAATGAACAAAGTAAAGCTAGTTTTAAAAGTGGGGCAATTCCAAGTGCAATCCTGAAAGGAAGGGGACAAAATATTTGCAGAAATAAATGCCAAAAATTTTTCAAATCTGATAAAATGTATAAATACATAGATCCATGAGCTCAAAAATCTCCATACACTTCTGATACCATCACCACAATCAAAGGAACAGACATATCTAACATATCCTAAAGATGCTTTGGGTCCCTTTGTTGTCATGGCTGATATTTGTGGGTCATAAAAATATTTACCTTGAGATCATGTCTAAACTCATCAAATTGTACACATTAAATACGTGCATTACTTTGTCTATCAATTACACCTCTGTAAAGATGTTAAAACACACACACACACACACACACACATGCACAAAACCATGTAGAACACTACACTAAAGTATATAATGTCCATATTGCTCAAAACCAGTAATAAAGATCTTAAAAGCAGCCAGACGTAAAAGACACATTATATAGACAGGAACAAAATTAAGGACAGCAGCAGATTTCTGGTATGAAAGAATGCAAGCAATAAGACACTACACAAAAGATATTTATAAAGCACTGAAAGAATAACAACAGTCAACCTAATATTCTAAATATAGAAAAAAAAAGTTTTTAAAAAAAGAATATGAGGGGGACCTGGGTGGCTCAGTTGGTTAAGCATCTGCCTTTGGCTCATGATCCCAGGATCTTTGGATGGAGCCCTGCCCCAGGTCAGGCGCCCTGCTCAGCGGGGAACCTGCTTCTCCCTCTCCCTTTGCCCCTTCCCTCACTGGTGCACGCCCTCTCTCTAATAACTAAATAAAATCTTTTAAAAAAACGAATATGAAATAAATAATTTTCAAACATAAGAAGAAAAAAATGCATTACTAGCATACCCATACCACAAGAAAGGTTAAAATAAGTTTTGCCTATTGAAGGAAAGTAACATCAGATGGAAAATATGGATCTATAGCTAAGAATGAAGAACACCAGAAATGGTAGTTATGTGAGTAAACACAGGAGATGTTATTATTTAAAATTATAGTAAAGATAACTGAATTTTTATGTATTTATTTATTTGAGCTGGGGGCTGAGGGAAAGGGAGAAGCAGGTTCCCCACCAAGCAGGGAGTACAGGACCCTGGGATCCCTCCCAGCCCTCGTGCACTACTTTCTCTGTCTCTCTCAAATAAACATATGAAATCTTAAAAAAAAAAAAAAGTCAGAAACTATATCAGTTTATTTTAGCAGAGGGAATTTAATACAAAGAATTGACTAAAAAAGGCAAAAAGAGAACACTAAGGTATCTCAGCGGTAGCACTTTCTAGTGCAGCAGGTTTCTAGTGCAGCCATAGGGGAGCAAAAGGGGGAGGGGTCCCATGGAGCAGAAACTCATAATTCTGAAAGCCTGCTACTGTCTCAGATATTTGTGATGCCTTCTTCTGAGCAGGAAAAGGAGTCCCACAGACGAGAACCAAGACAAATGAAGAAGTGAGGGCTGGTCGAGTGTTGATTTTTTTGAGGGGGTACGATAAGGCTGGTTCTGAAAGGACCAGAAAAATGCAAATAAATCATTGCATTTATGTTGTTACTAGAACTAACTGCTGCTGTTGGTGGAAAACAGCATTGCTGGCATGATGATGACAAGAGTGGCTTATTATTTTCCATTGCCGACATAACACATTATTTCAAAGTTACTGGCTTTGAACATCACAAGTGAATTATCTTGCAGCTCTGGAAGTCAGAAATCTGAAATGGGTCTTACTGTCAAAAATCAAGATGGTGGGCGCCTGGGTGACTCAGTTGGTTAAGCGACTGCCTTCGGCTCAGGTCATGATCCTGGAGTCCCGGGATTGAGTCCCACATCAGGCTCCCTGCTCAGCAGGGAGTCTGCTTCTCCCTCTGACCCTCTTCCCTCTTGTGCTCTCTATCTCTCATTCTCTCTCTCTCTCAAATAAATAAATAAAATCTTAAAAAAAAATCAAGGTGTTAGCACAGTTGCATTCCTTCTGGAAGATCTATGTGAAAATCCACTTCCTTTCCATTACCAGTTTCTAGTGGCCATCTGCATTCTGTGGACTGTGTCTCCTTCCTCCATCACCAAAGCCTATCAGCCTCTGGTGTTCTGGTCACATCTCCACTCTCCCTTGGCTTCCATTGTGACATCTTTGCTGACTCTGGCTCTCCTGTCTCTATATTTGAGGATGTTTGTGATGGTATTGAGTTCATCAGGATAATCCAGGTAATTTTCCCATCTCAAAACCCATAATGTAAACACATCTGCAAAGTCTCATTTGCCACATAAGGTAACATGTTCACAGGATTCAGGAATTAGGTGATGGGCATCATTTGGGAGAGCAGCTATTATTCCATCCACCGCAAATACAAAGCTGACAAAAGGACTAGCCAATAGAAAGGAACAGGGAGCCCAACAGGAAGCAAACAAAACCCACCAAGTCCTTTCCTTCTTCTCTAGCCTGCCAATCTTACTGTGCAACCCCTGCCCGTAGCATCTGAAACAGGAACTCTTTGACAAAAAAGAAATAGTGTTTATAGATTCCCAGTCCTAGAATCATTGTTAAGCAGACAATAAAAGGGTAGATTTAAAGCTGAGAAACAATAGCTTACTTAATAAGTACCGTAGCTTGGCATTGCTAGGCAAAAGGATACAAAACACAGAAACACACACACACACGCGCGCGCGCACGCGCGCGTGCACACAATGCCTTCAGAGACCTCATTTTTATCAAAGAAGTTAGGAAAGTACAAAAACAAATGCAGTAAAAACTGAAATTAGATAAATGATACAGTAGAGCACAAAAAAATGTAAGAGCAGAGAAAAGAGAAAAACAGTGGAGAAAGGGTATACTATGGAAGAAGTGGTATTGTCTTTCTCTGGTCTTCGACTGAGAATAGGTATGCTAAGTGAAATAAGTCAGGAGAATAGGAACATTTTATAATTATTATTGTTTTTTTCAAGTGTCTGTTAAGTGCAAGTATTTATCCAAATATTTTATATTTTGATTTATATCGCTAATAGTAGTTATATGATATATGCTTTCCAAATGTTTTTCGGAACAGTTGGCAATGTATAATAAGCTTGATGCTTAATATAAATTTAGGTGATGAACTTGAATCTTTAAAACTGGTGTTGATATTTTTTAAATGATTTTATTTATTTATTTGAGAGAAAGAGCGCACACGGATAGGGAGAGAGGGACAGAGGAAGAGGGAGAGAGAGAGGGAGAAGCAGACTCCCTGCTGAGCAGAAAGCCTGATAACAGGACTCGGTCCCAGGACCCCAGGATAATGACCTGAGCCAAAGGCAAACCCTTAACCGACTGAGCCACTCCGGTCCCCTAAAACTGGCATTAATATTTTTTTAAAGATTTTTAATTTATTTATTTGAGAGAGAGAATGAGAGAGAGAGAGCACAAGAGTGGGGAGGCTCAGAGGGAGAAGCAAACTCCCTGCTAAGCAGGGAGCCGGATGTGGGACTCGATCCCGGGACTCCAGGATCATGACCTGAGCCGAAGGCAGTTGCGTAACCAACTGAGCCACCCAGGCGCCCTGGCATTAATATTTTAAAGACAAAATTTAGGAAGTAGATTCCTAAGGGTAGTAATTCCTTGGGCACATAAGCATGACAGAACAGATATTTTTATTACACTAAAGGGGATGGAGTAACTGGGTGTTGGGCATTAAGGAGGGCACTTGATGTAATGAGCACTGGGTGTTATATGTAACTGATGAATCACTAAATTCTACCTCTGAAACTAATACACTATATGTTAATTAATTTGTTTTAAATAAATTAAAAGTAAATATAAATAAACTCCCATGTTATCATTCTAAACAAGCATAGGAAAGATCAGTAGCTGATGAAAATAACTACAGGAAATTCCATGTTCAAAATCTGACATACATTATTTTCATTTTTTCATATGGCTTATGTGATTAATGTGCATGCATTTCCAATATTTCTACATTTCAGTAAAACACAATTGCAAGTAAAATAAAGTAAAATTTTCTAAGATAAAGTTCCTTTTACAGATCTACATAATTTGAGGATTAAAAATAATAACAGTTTGTTACTTTGAGCCTATTTTATATGTATCATGTGAATGATATATTCATACATGTTTATTATACGTGTGTCAACCAATGTAAGCAACATATTTCATAGCAGTTTTTACCTTTATTTCTTTAAAACTAAATACCTGAAAATAATATTTAAAATAATCACTTGTCATATTAAATTGTAGTCATTTTATATTGGATTATATACTTAAAATATTTTCAATTTGAAATATAACACAGAAACACAAAACACACATGTCAATCTCCATTTTCCCATAAATTTCTATTCTCCCATACCTTCCAATTACAAATTCCCTTCCACATTGCCAAAATTAACACTAACATTTTTGGATATCAGTTTGATGCAAATTGTTTTATCATGTAAACTTGCATCCCTAAACCTTGGGTTTAGTTTTGCCTGTTTTATTTTTTAATGTTAGGTTTATATAAAGGGAATCTGACCTAGTGTATTCTTTCTAAGGCTAGGTTCTTGCACTGAGCAGTTTGTTTCTGAGAGTTATCCTGGTTGTGTATAGCCAGAGCCCATTCATTTCCCCTGATGTAATGTGTTTTATTATGGGATTACAAATAAAGTATTTGATAAACATATGCAATTTTTCTGCTTTAATAAAAATGCTATTACATTATCTTTACATTACTGAATATTTCAAATCTTGAATATGGCATGTAGCTCTATTCTTAGATATTTTCATTTCTTTCAGTAATGTTTAAAAATTTCTCTACAAAAGTCATGCACTTCTGTTGGATTTATTTCAGTCCTTTGATGTTTTGAAGTAAACAGTTAAGAATAGTAGAGTTTAAAATTTCACTTGAAAAATTTTTATTGCTATCTAGAAATATTGTATACATATGTGTACAGACAACAGACACACCCACACAAATATTTTGTATACTGACCTAATTTCTTTGCTCCTGAAATAGAACAAGGATGAAAATGGAAGACACAAAACTGCCATTATTGATAATTAATATCACAGAATACAGAGAAAACAGGAAAAAAACACAAAGCTAAATTATTAGACTAGAGATGCTGTAGATATCATTCCTGTTTTCAAACCCTGATGGACAATAGTCCAACATTTAAACATTAAGAATGGGGTTTGCATGAGGATTTCTGTTTGTTTATTTGTATTTTAGGTGAGTTAGATGAATGAAGTTTTCTTTTTTTCCTAGTTTTCTAAGAAAATTTTACTGTGAATGGATGTTTAATTTTGTCAATAGTCAACATTTACTGAAATTATTGTATGATTTTTCTCCTTTGCTTGAAAATTGAATTCTATTGATTTATTTTTTAAATAAATATTTCCATTCTTCTATTTATTTTATATAGGAAATTTAGTAATTTATTCAACAAGTATTTATCAAGTGCCTACTACAGATAAAAGTAAAATTATAGTTAGTGTAATGCAAAAAATATAGCACAGTTACAAAAATAATGCCCTAGATTTATAAAATTTTAATGCTTATAAGATTATAATTTGTCAGGTACATTTGGATTTACAAATCTTCATGTTTGTGAAGTATATTGAATATAAGCTTACTAAACTAGAGATGACAAAGACAAATATCTCTGATTTTTAGTATATGGTTTTTAATATATGAAAAATCTGAGTTTTAGTGATGAAAGTTTTCATAATATTTTTCTTAATGAATTGTCTTTATTACAAACAAATGTTTTTGGATGTGGTCTCTCTGGAACAGAGTTTGGGATTTCTCATGTATAGACAATATGTTATACTATTATAGAAGAAAATATAATTATACAAAACAGACTCCTTAAAATACCCTAATTATTGGCTTTTTTCTTAGTTTTCATACATTTATTTCACACACCTGATATAAAATCAATGGAAATTTTAAAATAAAAATAGAATTCAATTCATAAAATAGGACTGTGTCTGATGATTCTATCAAATTCTCAAGGTAAAAATCAAATCTGATAAAAATCGGTATCCAATAATTTAATGTAGCATTGCAAACACTTTATTGGGACTTGATATTGTTAACGTGCAAGCTGTTGTGCTGACATTTGATTATATTTTTATATGGCTGCGAAACTAAACATGACAGGATTTACTTTCCAGTTTGTTTTTCACATCCAAGGTCATTTAAGCCTTCGTGGTATACCAGAAAGAGTGTTCTATGTCATGTATTACTAAATAAAATCTTTGGCATAACTAATTATTTATCTCATTAAGTGTCTTGTCATTTATTTTGTTTTGATATCATATTAGATAATAAAAGTAGAATAATGCTACCTTCTGTATTTTAGGGTTAATATATCTAAATATAAAATATTTGTAGCTTGTGATATAAAGATATTGGAAAATATATGTGCATACATATGCACAGATATGATATTATAAATATTTCTCTATAGATACACAGGCATACATATGTATTCATTTTAAATAGTAACTCCATCTCATAATATTTAATTTTACAAATAAGACAGCATAAAATTTTCCTAAAAGATATAAAGCAATTATTAATAATTCAAAATCTACCCTTGCATTTTTTATTTCTATTATTAACATTTTGATTTGCACTCAAATGGCTGTGTATTTTTAATAATCTAAAGCAAGGAATAATATTTCTCCATACAAATTATGATAACAGATAAAGCTAAATAAAATTGTTAAAAATATTGGTCACAAAAATATATAATGTCTATAAGTTACTTGAGAAAAATGTTTATTTACCCTAAAATTTCTGATCATAAAATTTTCCAGATATCTTGATATTTGAAGTTTTATTTTTAATTTTTGGCATGTACATTAACTATAAGGATTTACACTGCTATTGTATTTTTTAAGATTTATTTATTTATTTTGGAGAGAGAGAGAGAGAGAGAAAACACATGAGTTGGGGGAGGGGCAGAGAGAGAATCTCAAGCAGACTCCCCATGGAGTATGAAGCCTGGATGATGTAGGGCTCCATCTCACAACCCATGAGATCATGACCTGTGTCGAAACATGAGTGGGAGCCTTAACTGACTGAGCCACCAAGGCATTCCTGTTATTGTCATTCATATTCTATCATCATATTGTGGTATTCTAAATTAAAATTATACTTTTGGGGGAAAATAAAGTATCTGTGTCTGACTTTCTAATCTTCAAGATATATTTTTGTGTTTGATTGTTTTGGTTTATGTAATATACTATCAAGCATGTCAACTGACACAGAGATTGTAGGAAAACCTCTGTCAGTCAATCAAGTAAAGTTAGCTTGTAAAAATTACTGCAGCAAGGGAAAACACAACCCTGGCAATCTTGGCAGTCTGTTTATTGGAGTTTGAGCTCAGAGCAAGACTGGTCAAGAAAAACCTTTCCAGGAAGGGTTTAAGATTAGAGGAAGTTCATATAATAATTGGAAATGGTAAGATGAGGGTTTCAATGTGAATCTTGAGTAATCTGTTATGATAAGAGAACTGTTGTTCAGATGTGAAAGATTTTGCCAGGATTAACCTCTTTGCACGAATTTTTGGAAGTAAATAGTGAAGTTACTTATTAGTTTGGTGTCTCAAGTTCTGAGCAAGAGTTTCCTGGAGACAACAGTTAAATTATGTTGACCCAGGTGGTCTCCTTTTCAGTTCCAACAATTTAATTAAAGCAGGTGTTCTCAGTTGCCTGTTTCTCCAACTTGGGGGGTAGAAATTTGCCTGGTGACCTCACTTCTCTTGCAGATCTAAGACTTGATTTTTCAGTTTGTGCTTGTTGTTCAGTTTTTACTTGTTGTTAGGACAGAGAAGCAACTTCCAAGTTTCTTACATGAGAGACTAGAAACCAGAAGTTTAGGTTAGATTTATGTCAAAATCTGGAGTGTTGGAATTTTCTAGTAACATTATACACACAGACACATTTTTCCTAATTGAATATATCAGATCCTATTCAAGTGAAGTTACATATACACGCTCTTACACCAAGTTCTGGGAAAGGATAGTTTAGTTTCATTTATTATCTTACAAATCTTACAAGTTTTGTATGGATAAATAATAGTGAATCTACTCCAAACTGAATAGTAGTTATGAAACCAGCCTAACGGACAAAGGAGACAATTGAAAAAAATTAATTGTTTTGCATTTCCTTTTCTTTCTTTTTTTTTTTTTTTAAGACAGAGAAAGAGAGCACACAGGTGAGTGAGATGGGGGTAGGGGCAGAAGGAGAGAGAGAGAGAGAATTTTAAGCAGTGCAGAGCCTGAGGCAAGGTTCCATCTCAGGACCCTGAGATCATGACCTCAGCCAAAATCAAGAGTTGACCACTTAACTGACTGAGCCACCCAGGCCGCCCCTGTTTTGCATTTGTAATTAACCTGTATCTAAATAAGAAATGAGAGAAAATATGTTCAAAAAATACTTTAAGAATCAAGCAAATTTTGTGATTGAGCTGGCATTCAAATTACTTGAATAATTTATTTTTATTTATTTTGAACTTAATGGCATTTCCCTTCAAATTTATGCTCTAAGCATGAGCTTTTTTATTTTTTTATAATTAAGAACATTTGGTAACATTTGAATAAGTTGCTTCCTGTCTTAGTCCACTCAGGCTGCTATAACAAAACACCACAAAGTGGGTGACTTATAAACAGCAGAAATCAATTTCTCACAGTTCAGGAGGCTGGAAGTCCCAGATCAGAATGCCTATGGATCAGGTGAGGGCCCTCTCCCAGATTTCAAAATTCCAGTTGTATCCTCACATGGGGAAAGGGGCTAGGAAGCTCTGCAGATTCTCTTTTATAAGAGCACTAATCTCCTTCATGAGGGTTCCACCCTCATGATGTCATCAACTCCCAGAGACCTCACCTATTGATACCATTGACTTCCAAGAGTTAGTTTCAACATATGAATTTTGGGAAGACACAAACACTTAAACCATGCACCCTCCTATGCTCTACTCCTGCTGTAGATGGTTTACTGTAATCCTCTAGCTTTTTTAAATTGCTACAATACGTCATTTTCATTAACAGATTCATTTCCCATACCACATTTATTTCCTAATCACATCTAAGAAAAGGTGATTCTTAGAACTTAAAACATGCTGAAGATCCTCCACAGCAACTGATGAAAATACTTAACATAAAGCCTAGACCCTTCCTTTACTGTTCTGAATGACATCAGCAGTTAGGTAGAGTAAAGCAGCCTTCCTGGTGGGTTTGGCTTTGTCACACGCTGACCATGGGGCACCATGAGCCACAGCCATGAAGGCTATACATGCTACTGTGAGTTTCTAAACCCAAGCATACCCCAGGCACTGTGCTTCTACAGGGAAGAGAGTTTACCTAGCTTTTGGCACATCACTTCCTTGTTCTGTCCTCTCTCATGACCTCATTGCTAGATTAGACTGTAAATATAATTGACATGCTGAAGATGCCCCAATTTTTTCATACTTCTCTGAGCTCATTCCCTGAACTGCAGACCTGAAATTCATATCCTAAGCTCTCTACTTGGTAGCTAATAGGGTTTTCTAGTTCAAAACGTCTTGAACCAGGGGCGCCTGGGTCGCTCAGTTGTTAAGCGTCTGCCTTCGGCTCAGGTCATGGTCTCAGGGTCCTCGGGTCGAGCTCTCTGCTCAGCGGGAAGCCTGCTTCTCCCTCTCCCACTCCCCCTGCTTGTGTTCCCTCTCTTGCTGTGTCAGTCTCTCTGTCAAATAAATAAAATCTTTAAAAATAAATAAATAAATAAAACGTCTTGAACCTACGTTTTACACATGATTTTTGATGAAATCTGCTTCTCTCAGTTTTCCCTACCGGTTAAATATTCTTTTGCCAGTTGTTTAAACCAAAACCCCAAGAATCTACTTTTGTCCACCAATTTCAAAGCAAGCACTAGTCACTATCATGCCTCAGCAAAACTCAGTCCACTGAGGTGTATGGCCCTCGTAGTCTGAGAATAGTAAGTATATGCCGATGGATTATAATTATTCAGATCATATTTCATGTTAGTTTTTAAAACACTATTTATTTGTAAAAGTATTTCCAACACTAGAAAATTCTTGCTATATCATGTAAATAATATTCTTCCATTAATGGGATTTCATAAAGAAAATTATGGGAAGTCAAGGCTTTAGGGCTTTTCTTAAAGATCAGTGTTAAACTGCATATACAGCTAGTTTAATTCTTTTGATTAAATTATCTAACCAGCCCATTAGTGACACCAAATAGGTGTTGGATGATAATCTTTCATGAAAAAGTTGCATTTATGACATATGAAAAAATATTACATTTTTGGGAAACTTAGTGCCCAAGAATTTATCTGTTTTCTATCTAGGCAGAACAGTTGAAATATAATTATTTTTTTAAATCTAAAATAAAGATAGAGGTGGCAACATAAGTAAGAAATGTAGATTAAAACAAATGATATTTGAGAGAAATTTCAAATACCTAAATGGTCCATGTGCATGCATCATATAATTTTAGTCACCCAACAAATCTTTGAGTAAAAAAGTATATTTAACATGCCCAAATTATAAATAAGGAGAATAAGATGAGAACAGTAGATCAACCAGTTTTCTTCACTTAGTAACTGGCTTAACATGTGATTTAGCCTAGGCCTCTGACTCCCAAAGAACTGACTTTCTTTGTCTTCTGCAACTGTTAAGCCAGTCTTCCAAAAGAGAAATGGCCCAATTAGTCTGTTCAAAAGAAAGAACTTAAGGAGTTTCCCAGTATTAAATCTGCAGAAAAAGACATGAGCTCAGAACAGAAATCTCTAGAAGCCAAACTGATAATAAGTAAAAACTACTTAAAAGGAGTTGTTTAACCTCACACTAGGAAAATATAAAGCAGCTATTCAGAAAGGAAAATACTCAAGGGAATACGCAGAAAGCTTACCAAAAATGAGGAGTCAGTGTGGAACATGTTAGAATGTTTAGGAGTGAGGAACCTGCTGTCACGTATGGACCTACATAATATAAAGCAATTCTGTGTGGCTGTGATACTTTGCAAAAGTGCAAATCTGGAAAATCTGACTGTAAAACATATATAAATATGGGGCTCCTGGGTGGCTCAGTCGGTTAAGCATCTGCCTTTGGCTCAGGTCATGATCTCTGGGTCCTGGGATCAAGTCCCACGTCTGGCTCCCTGCTCAGCAGAGAGCCTGCTTCTCCCTCTGCCTGCCACTCCCCCAGCTTGTGCTCTCCCTCTCTCACACTCTCTCTCTCTCTGACAAATAAAATCTTTAAAAATATATATACATATAAACATAAGTATAAATCAAGTAGCAAACGACTACAGTGTATAATATGCTAGTAGATTCAAATTTATTTTTAAACTTTTACCAGTTTTACTTATTGTATTTAAACTTACATATATGTCAGACTAAATTATTCATGGATGGCACTATTCGATAGGACTTTCTGCAATGACAAAAACGTTCTATATCTGAACCTTTCCCAAATGATAACCACTTGCCAAACATGACTGTTGAGCACTTGAAATGTCACTATTGTTACTGAGAAACAGAATTTTAAAATATATTTAATTTTAATTGATTTAAACTTAACTAGTCACATGTAGTTTGTGGCCATCATACTGAAAAGTGCAGTTTTTGTACAACATACAACAAAAATCAAGACTCCAAATTAAACCATTAGTTTATATTATTTTTTCTCCTTATTTTTTTAAAATATTTTATTTATTTATTTGAGAGAGAGAATGAGAGAGAGAGCACATGAGAGGGGGGGTGGGTCAGAGGGAGAAGCAGACTCCCCGCTGAGCAGGGAGCCTGATGCAGGACTCGATCCCGGGACTCCAGGATCATGACCTGAGCTGAAGGCAGTCGCTTAACCGACTGAGCCACCCAGGCGCCCTGTTTTTCTCATTTTAACAAAATCACAAATAACTTTTTAGAAAATGGAAAAATTGAAGATTTTGTACATTTAGAAAACCATATTTTCAGTTTAAACCAGGCTACATTTGCCAACAAACAGAAATATAATGGAAGTGGTTTTGTTTTTGTGCTTGTTAGTCATTGGAAAGAGCTGGTGGGCTACACTGGTACATAACATTTCCAGATATATGTCCACACCTTAATTTCCACAGGTATATGAATTATAATTTTAGGAACTGGTTGTTATGTTTCACATTCACTTGGTGATGTTTATCTGAATGTATTTTTATTAAAAAAAAGAAAATTAAATGGAAAAAGTTAATGCAATAGAAACTACATAAATAGAGGCTACTTTGACTAAATAAAAAGTTTTTAATTCTCCACAAACCATATTTTTAATTCCCCACAGCCCCCTTAAAAGAGGTTATGTCCTACATAAATTCCAATAATATATGTTAAATGCCTAGCAACACCAGTACATAGTTGATGCTCAATACATATGTTTCTCTATCCTCTTTTTCCCTCAGTATCAAGAAAAATTCAAAAAAGTACTTAACAACTATTATAAGATTATAAAGAAAAGTACTGACTTGAACAAAATTAAATGAAAAAAAGAATATAACAAATGTCTAAGCAGGAATGGGACCAAAATAGAAATTTGTCTTTTTTCTTTCTTTATATAAGTGAAACCAGTCTGATAGAGAATAAACCCTTTAGTTAGCCTAACACGATAAATTTTATGTATATTATGAAAATATAGGGTCTTTCTTGTTGCAACCATAATCTTTTCCATGGTCAAATTTCATCCCAGAAATATTGGGGGAACACAAGAACATCCACAGTTAAATATTTCTAATAAAATTTCAGCCATAATGAATACAAGCTCCAGAGAGGTTTTTTTTTTTATATTAACAGTGACTAGATAAAGCAGATTATCTGAAGAATCTTTTTAAAAGATTTTATTTACTTATTTATTTATTTATTTGACAGAGAGAGCACAAGCAGGGGCAGAGGCAGGCAGAGGGAAAGGGAGAAGCAGACTCCCCGCTGAGCAGGGAGCCCGATGCGGGGCTGGATCCCAGGACTCTGGGATCATGACCTGAACAAAAGGTAGACGCTTAATGGACTGAGCCACCCAGGCGCCCCATATCTGAAGAATTATCATGAATAAATCTGAATCAAATCAAAAAAAGAAAAGAATATACATAAATGCTTTTTTAAATTTTCATGAGTCTTACCTTTCTTTCAAAACAAAGTTTGTAAGTGTAAGACAACTTAAAGTCAATTTTTTTAGAGTTTGCGACTCTTTAATGATGACTAATTTAGGTAGTTATCTAAACTCACTTAAGACAGCCCTGGTTTTAGAGAGAAGAGGTCAAATTGAAATGGCAATTTTCTTTTTCATCTATCAATGCCATATGTTGTAAGCATTCCTAAATGACATTTAAACCTGGCTCAGTCATCTAAACAATAAAAGCCGTGCATGCTCTGCTTGGTTAATAACTCTTACTTACATAGAAAGAATATAAAAAGCCAACTCCCTAACATATTAAGGTTTTAAAAATAACCAGTATTTACTCAACTGTATTTATTTTCTTAATGTAACAGCATTTTATTCACATCAACCTGAAATTCTCATGTTTAAAGGTATTTGTGGAGAATGCAAGGAAGATTATTGTCTGACACTAACAACGATTTTCAGATTGGCACTAGGATATTAGATTTTTTTTTAATTATAAAAGAGAAAATAATTTTACCTTCTCCCTTAGATGTATTTTTGTAGTAAAACCAAGCAATAGCTAATTGGTTGATGAGAATTAATGTGCTTTTTTGGCAAACCAATCTTAGGTTTTATAAATGATTGATGAGTAATTTTTCAAATAACTGGCAGCTAGAGTTCACCCATTAGTAAACCTTCTGGGATGATGTGAGGAGAATGCCTCGCAGAGCAATTCTATGTGAAGAACCACCCTTTCTCCTGCATAGTTCTGAGTAATAGAGAGAGAAGATAGGAATCCCAGCTCTCCTTTCAAGCCTGTAATTGAGTATTACAGTTTCAAACTTTCACCTTTTTAAATCTTTTCACGTATCTATTTAAGAGAGAAAGTTTAACCTCCATTGGCTTTAGTTTTAATTGTGTTTCTTTTTGTTTCATACATGCATAAGTGTTTTGGAAACATAAAGAGGAGCTAAATTTCAATATTTACTATATTAACAGAATAAATCATATAATTATAATACACAAGACATGGGGAAAATATATCATTACATATGCCCTTTTGCCCTAAAATTAAATATATATTTCACACGAAAGAACCTGAAACTAGTAGCTTAACAGATATAAAATACTACATTTCAGCTGATTAATGATGTTCAAAGATAAAGATAAGGATGCATCTACTATTCCTCCACTACGACACATATAATTTATTGTTATTTATTATAGACACTGAGATATTGAGTGGGCCCACTGAAGATGATGAGATCCTAGGTATTTTACATTTTCAGAGGGAAAATGGCAGGCACTGGAGGCACATTGTGATAGGTAAGGAAAGAAAGAACTGCTATCCAGAAATCTTTGGTATACTAAGATTGATTGCAATAGTTAAACATAAGTGAACAGAGAAAAATGTGAAATATTTTCAATGTCGCACAATGGTTAAGCATTAGCATAATATGAAGAGCTTTATTATTATTTTAATTATAAGAGTAGTCAATAAACAGTTTAAAAATTCCACTAAAACAAAATGCTATAAGCACAAAATAACTTGCCTCCTCACTGCGAACAACTGTGTGTCCACAGAGAGATAAACCGAGCTTAGATATACCAGTATAAAACGTATATTGGCATAAATATATATGTACAACTTTAAATTTTGAGAGATAGACAATTATGTAACTTCATGACACCTAAGTTACATTCAATCTATTTCACAGGAAAGGGGAACCAACAGTTCCTGGTGTTGCAAATTTTGAAGATTTTCCCTTTATTGTGAAGATATTTCATATCATCACACAGAATTCTGCCTCATAATTTGTAATGCTTTTGAAGTAATGCAAAGAATCCTTTCATTAAATGAGATTTGCAAGAATCATGTGTTATACAATATAAAGCTTTATAAACAATTTCAAGGATAAAACTCATGTCACAGCACAGGAGAAGCGGGGATTAATCAGGACTGCCAACCCGCCATGCCAGGCACTTTCTCACTGTGGTAGGATGTACCATGGCCCAGATTTCACATATTATTTCATGAAGTGATACCTGCAGTTGGATCACTTCTACATATGACAGCTTTTTTAATGCTGAAAAAATTCTATTCATTCTCCAACACATTTTCCAAGAAACCATACCTCACAAATCCATAAATATTTATTGAGTTTCTATTATTATTATTATCAATCCTAAACAAATCAAGTACATCTGGTGAAAATCAATCCAGGGTCAAGGATTCTCTTACCAGAAATACCATCAGTATGTTTGCCAGAAAGTCTGTCATTAGCATGTACATAAAGATATCTGAACAAATCATCTTTCTTATTAATTTTCCAGGGTTGTACAGATTAGAGAAATAAAAAAAGACTCAAAAGATTCAGGTATGCTGAATCGAATGCTTATTTAACTTTCCTGTATGGCATAGGGCAAAAGTAGATGGGATTTTAGAGATTTCTGTAAACTAATATACACAAAGCAACTGAAACCGCTGTTCCCTATGTGGTATCTTTATTGGAACAAAGAAACAGAGGTTGTGGCAATTTATAAAAAGCTACTTCCCTGGAAAATACTGTTATTGTTGGTGTTGTTTCCATATACCAACTTTCGATAACCACCAGAAGTAATTTCTTTTTACCTAATGTATCTTTTTTGGATTTTGTCTCAGGTGGATGCCAACTTTTTTTAGCTCTCTAACATTCTACTCTGCAAAGATTATGATGCATCACACAAAACATCACAATGGTACGCTACGTTAATGACATAATGCTGAATAGTCCAGATGACCAGAAGGTACTAAATAACTTGGATGTATATAAGAAACATTATTTTAAAACAGAGAATTGAACACAATAAATTCGTTAAACGGCTGTTGAAGAATTAAGTAATCAAAAAGGAAGTGAATATACTAACACTAAAATAATACCCACAGAAGCAGCTACCACCTCTAGGACTATAGGGGGTAAAGGGTGATGGAGGATTTGGGTTGTTAGAACCTAGAATCTTGGAAGAAAGGTCTTGGGATCTAAGACTCTCTCTTCTAAGGATGATACTATGCCAGTATCTCAGCAGCTTTCAACTGTATCACTGTCAGATGTTGGTAGGATGCAGAAATCTGAGAAAGAATTCCTAACCAATTGGTGCAGAAATCTCTGAGGGGGCACAATGAAGTTGGTTCGATGAGCGCCATAAAAAGGCCAAAACTTGAATGAATAGAACCAAGCATGATATGCATTACTCAGATAATGCTAAAGTGATTTTTCAGTAACATCAAAAAAGAAGAATCAAGCCCCTTCTCTCTACTCATACTTCCAATCTCTCCATTTGTTGAACCTAATAAGGAGTCAACTGGCAAGTAAGAAATGTAGTTTGTGGAGTCTCAGCCCCCATATCTCTAAGCAGAATATAGAACAACACGTTTGAGCATGAGAGGAAAGAGTATAATGATTAGTGCCTCATTAAAAACTAGATAACTGACTTTTGACTTCTGGGAATGATGGAGTAAGTAAGATCATACTGGGTGACTACTCTCATAAAAACAATCATAAAATCTGAATACAGAGCAAAAAGCGAGTACCTGAAGTGACAGGAGAGTGAACAGAACATGTCAGGTTTGGGTAAGGGAGACACACTCAAAGCATGTAAAGAGAAATGTATGAAGTTCCCATGTTTAAAGCTTTTAACCTTATCAAAGCGCTATTCACAGAACATGGGTGATAAGATGGTGATGTCAGAAATTAAAAACAATCTTTCTGGCCAGGGAAGCTGGAAAACTTTGGCTGCTACAGAAAATGGGGAAATCCTAGAAGGAAAGGAACCAGAAAGGAGATCCCCATGTTCCATCTACCCACATCAATGACTGATAGCTGAATCTCACATGTGTGCAACACACTCAAAGAAGCTATGATGAAGGCAGAAAGTCAGAACTGTTACTGAAGTTGCTGCCCCCCCGACCCAGAGTTTTTCTGTTAAAGTACAGTTAGGGTAACTGATCAAACAAAGGCAACACTTATCAGAAGAGAAAGAATGGAACCTAGACTCTCCACAATCCAACATTCATAATGTCTAGGAAATAATCCCAAATTAACTAACACATGAAGAACCAAGAAAACAAAACATATTCTCAACAGAAATAAAAAAATCAACCATGTGTGATTCCGGTATGAATCTAATGTTGAATTCAGAGGAAAATAAAAGGAAGTGTTTTAAAGAGGTTCTTATGTTTTCCTTCAATTAAGTAAAGCAAAGTATGAATACAGTGAAAATATATGTATACATATATATATTTTGTATATATGTGTTTTGAAATCACAAGAAAGAATAAATTTACTAAAAAAAGAAATTCTAGAAATCTAAATTAAAATAACTGAAATAAGATAATCACAGTATAAACTTAATAGCTGAATCAAGATGAAAGAGTATGTGACTCTTAAAGGCAGATTAATAAAAATAATTCAATCTTAAGAACAGAGAGAAAAAAAGAGTAAAAAAGATAATTAGACCCAAGGACCTATTAAATAATCAAACTATTGAAATTCAAAGATAAAGAAAAAAAATCTTAAAAGTTGGATTAGAAAAAAACAACTCATTGCATACAAGAGTGCAATGACGAGGCTTAAAGATTGGAGTCTCATGAGAAACCATGAAAGTCATAACAAAGTTGAATAACATCTTTAAAGTACTTAAAGGAAAAAACAGAACCAACCAACAAAAAGTCCCCCAAAATGCCTGCTCCCACTAGCCCAAAGGGCCAGGAAAGTTTCAACTAACAAGATAGAAAATGTTCACAATATAACCTTTTTACATCAGTCAACCACCACAGAAAAAACTGTGATCCCATCCCCATTCAGTCCAGAAAAGGCTACATGGGGAGCCTAGACTTCCAATATACCAAGGCTATAATCAATGTGTCTCAACACTATTGTTGAGGTGGTATCAGAAAAGGTCAATTTGGGAGCTGGGATTTTCTTCCACGCTGACCATTAATGAGACTTTATCCCCTAACATGGTTTCAGTAAAGACTATATGGTGATCCTGGACTTCTACCCACACTCAGCAGGTAATGAGGCTCCCTTCCCTGTCCTTGCTGAGCAAGTGTCACAGAAGGAAATTCAGGACTTTAACCATGGCCCAATGGTAAAGAGGCCAGCTCCATCATGATGTTAGTGGAGAGACCATGGAGCCAGGCAGAACTGTCACCTCCACCTGGACATAATGAGGATCTTCCCCCTGGTGCCTATGGAAGCCAAGTGGGGACCATTGACCTCTGTCTCCATCTAGCAATAATGAGGTAGAGCCCTCTTTCTCTTGACAGACCAATGTCACAAAAATACAGCTAAAATATAAGTTTCAAACAATATCCAGAGTCTCACAACATGGTATCGAAATTGTACATGTTTCAACTGGAAATCACCCATCATACTAAAACCAGAAACCTCTCAAACGAAATATAAAAGATAATAGATATTAAATATAATAATTGCGGTGAAGTTGAATAAATGAAGAAACTAATTCAGGCTTTTAGGAAACAGAGTCTTACATCCTGACTAGCAATCTGAATGGCAGAAAAGAAGAATAGAAGGACATTTCGCTCAAAGAATTTACCATGAACAAGACTGAACAAACATGAATGAGAAACAGTATGAAGGACTAATGAGTCTTGTTTTGTTCATTTTCATTTTTTTTTCCCACCGGGTTAGAGGACATTTTTGGAGACGAGGTATAGGTGATAAAAAGTAAATTGGTAAAATAGAATGGAACCAATTATAGACATATGGAAGATCATCCTTAGGAAAACCTTAGGGAAACAGTCAACCATCTAACTATTTTAAGCAGAAAAGGAGTTCATTATTCAAATGAATGTTTTAGAAAGATTACTCTGGCAAGAATACAGAATATAGATCAAAAGGGCAACATACTAAGTTCAATAAAGGCAGTTATATTCTGCTAATATAGTGAGAATTGATAAAGGGAAAAGCCATGAGAATTGTGTTAGGTATGGAAAAAAAAGGAAATTTTTCAACTGTATTTTTTTTAAGCTCTTTGTGCTTAGTGCCTAAAAATGTTGATGAAGCAGAGATAGTCATTGGGGAAATATGTGCTTTGACACAGACATAATATGCTTCCAAATAAAATGTGTTTTCTCCATGAGCCCTTCAGTAGTTATCAGGACACTGTGCCATGCCTGGCTATCTATTCAAAGAAACATCCCCTGGAGTGCCTGGGTGGCACAGTTGGTTAAGTGTCTGACTCAGTTCTGGCTCAGGTCATGATCTCAGGATGGTGGGATCAAGCCCCAGGTTGGGTTCCACACTCAGTATAGAGACTGCTTGGGATTCTCTCTCCTTCTCCCTCTGCCCCTCCCCCCACGTGCTCTGTCTCTCCGTCTTAAATAAATACATAAATCTTTAAAAACAAAAACAAAAAACAAAACAAAAACAAAGACTCACCCCTTAGTCTTGGGTTGTAGGCTCCACCGTGAAGAGAAGATTCCTATATCCAGGGAATCAGTTGGTTTCAGGCAACTTGACCTGGACTGAGTCTTCTTGATACCTTTTGCCTCGGATGAGAAGTCTTTTGATTTATTGGAAATATACATTACACTCTCTCCTACCACTACTCCATTTCTCATATGTTCTCAAGTGTTTGAAAACAAATGGCAAAGGGTGCCCTACCTGTAAGGTCCCAGCACTAGAAAACCTTTGCTTGAGAAAGCAGTGGCAGCAGCTTTTTAAGTTCACAGCTCAGGACTTACATAAAGGGGACTTGGCAGGATTTTGCATGGGAGTTGAAGAATCAAACTTACTGGCCTGTGTGAAATTTGATTAACTGAAATCTCATCAGTCCTCTTGCTGACCACATCCCCAGAAACAGGCAGCTGGGCTCCTGGGCAGCTATGTGACCAAGCAGAACTGAGCCAGCTGTCAGCTTGTTCACGAAGGGGAACCTCCAGAGTGGAGCACAGCTGTCTTAGCAAAAGCAGCAGAGCCTCAGTCTGCACACCCAGCCTTAACCATTCCATGAACTTGTATCTCTTTGACCTCCTATTCAATTTTTTAACATCTGGGAAGTGTATTTTTATCTGAAAAAAGAGAATGACAATGTTGACTTAATTTTCAGATATTTGGAATCATAACACCTTCCTAAAGCATCTAGAGACGGAACATATATAAGTCAGACACAGAGAGATTTAATAATAACCTCTGGTCCCACTCAGAATGGGCTCAGAAAGACCAGTATGAGCCTGCACTTCATTTTGACAGCCAAATTATGGGTACAAATAATTAGAATCGGAATGTGGATACATGGCACCTAGCAAAGGGCTTTAAAAGGATGACTATTTCAAATCAGAGCTCATTTGAATAGTCAACAATGAAAGAATCATTTTAAAGATGGTTAAACTTAACCCCTAAAGTAATATTTTCAATTACCATGGCTTATTTGGAAGAAAGGAAATTATTCAATGTGAGTCATTATCTTTATTTCAATAAGACTTCCTTCTTCCCCTGAATCTAATCAAGTCTCTTAAAAATCACAGCATAAAACACATAAAATTAGAAGAGGATTAAACTTCATGGAGTTTTCACTACTGGTTTTTATGATAAGTAGTTTCCATATTATATTTAAATTGGTTTGCATTTCTTTAAGGGATCATTAACATGCTGAGAGCCAAATCATGTGGTCATAAACAGTCACTGTGACTTTTACTAGTAGCTAATAATGCAACCATTATAAAATTTTTCTAATCAACACTTGGAGGAAAAAGACATTATCATAAACTCAAAGCCAACTGATTTAGTGAAATATAAAAAAAATATAATTTCATATAGCACACTTTATGTTGTGACATAGTATACTGACCCTTATTCAAAGATACGTGAAACAAAATAACAGGACTTGATCTATTCACTTCAAGATTCACACATATAATTGATAAAAAACAGGAATCCAGAGTATAGCTAAAAGATAAGGTTCCAAATCAAATATTAAACATTCTCTCACATTATTTTTACTAATTTTGCAATGAATTAGTGTATAGTGTGTCTTGTATAGATTTGCAAATGTGAGATGGTAAGAGTTGGTTTTGTTCAACTTTTTATTTAAGGCAAATTTAAATTATTTCACATAGTCAGAACATTCCTATTTTGGGATATCAACTGTATATGTTTTATACAACAATTCAGTGGGAACTTATATGCTGCCAAATTACATGGTTTCCTAATTATTTCATACATCATTTAACCAACAACATTAAAAGCTAACACCTATTTAATACTTCTCACATCAAGCACTATTCAACATTTTGCATGTGTGCATATGTATGTATGCATGTTTGTGTGTGTGTGTTTTAATCACATTTAATCCTCACAAAAACTTAATGAGGTAGGTCTTGATCTTGCTATTATTCTAACTTTATAGAATTAAAAACTGAGACACAGAAATGTTGGTAACTTGCCAGCCACTTCTCAGCTAGTGAATGGTAGAGCAACACTCCAAACCTTTAAGTCTGACAATAACCAAAGAGCCTTCTTATTGAACTAATTGAAGAGTGGAAATTCCCCTCCTCCTTACTAGCAATTTGTTGATCAGTGAGGATATGTGGGAGAGTCAAATGTAGGCTCAGATCAGCAGTCTCCTTTTACTCTTACTCTCTTGCAAGCAAACTTCTTGGCATAACTTCGAATTTCCAGGAATGGACATTCTCTAGATATTTAAAGCAATACGACAGTTTTCAATAAAATTTTAGAAACCATCTCTATTATTTAAAAATGAATACATTAAAAATAGTAAATAATTAAGATGTAGGGAACTTTCAAAGAAGAAAATCAAGTAATATGAAAGACCGAACTCTTGTATAATGGTTAGAAGTGGACCACAAATTTGGCTAACTTCCTGAAGACAGAGTCAAATATAATCAGATATGAGATCCTCAGTATGATGAACAAAAACAAGGAGTGCTGGACAGCAATACAATAATAGTAGGATACTTCAATATCTCAGTTCAAAAGCGAGAAGAAAATCCATAGAAAAAAATCTATAAAGAGGCAGCAGACTTGAATACTACAGATCAAATGGAACTGACAGACATATCCATATTGAAGCTGAAGGCATCACACTTACTGATTTAAAACTATATTATAAACTTCAGTAATCAAAACAATATCGTACAGGCAATAAAAACAGATATATAGACAAATGGAACAGAAGAGAGAATCCAGAAATAGACCCATGCATCTACAGTCAAGGATCTTGAACAAGGATGCCAAGATCACACAATGGAGAAAGAGATAATCTCTTCGACAAATAGCATTGGGAAACCTGGATATACACATGCAGAAGAATGAAATTGGACCCTTATCTCACACCATATTATAAAAACAACTTAAAATGGATTAAAGACTTAAATATAAGACCTGAAACCATAAAAATACCGGAAGAACACATGGGGAGAAATCTTTTTGACATTGGTCTGGGCAATGATTTTTTTGGATATGAACCCCAAAGCACAAGCACCAAAAGTAAAAATTAACAAATGGAACTACATCAAACTAAAAGTTTGTGATCAAATAAAGGAAAAAAAAGTAAAGTGAAAAGACAGACTCTGGAATGGGAGAAAAAACTAGCAAATTATATGTATGTAAAATTACATGCATATAGTTTTATATATATATGTATATATATATATACACTTATATAATAAAGAGTTAATATGCATAATATGAAGGATTCATGCAGCTCCATAGCAAAAAAAAAAATCAAATAACCCAATTTAAAAATGGGCAAAAGACTCGAATACATGTTTCTTCAAAAGGACATACTAATAGCCAGCGGGTATATGAAAAAGTGCTCAGCAGCACTTACTGTCAAGGGTTTAGCTGAGCTACTCCATGGTATTGCTGCCTCAGCATGCATTCTAATTGTCAAAGCAGCCTTTAGTGACCTTAAAATGACAGAAGCCTCCTCATGCAAGTACACGCCCTAGATAACAGTAGCAAAGTCACAGGCAATGAAAGCTTCTGTTATGACTTCCCTAACAGCCCTTATGATCCACAGTCTCTCCAGCCCCCCAGTGCCTTCCCCTTATGTACCCCCTAGACAAAACCCCTATGTGGCTACTAAAACTCTACTCTTTCAGTTTGAATTGGCCTATCTGGTCATAGCCTGGGAACCCCAAAGTACTTCATTCATGGACCCTAATAAAGACATGAGCTTTAGGTCCTGTATCTCTCTTTCTGCACACTGCCTTGACCTCCCCGTGTGGCCCCCTGAGGCCTCTGGGTACTTCCTTCAGGACCTTCGTTTCAATTCCTGTTGTGGTCTGTTGTTGAACACATCACCAACCTGCAACCTGTGTTCCACTTAGTAAGTGTTGAGTTGACAAATTCATAACACTGATCATCAGGGAAATGCAAATCAAAAACACAATGAGATCTTAGTTCACACCTGTTCAAATGGCTATTAGTAAAAGACAAAAGATAAGTATTGGTGAGTATGTGGGGAAAAGGGGACCCTTATGTACTTCTGGTGGGATTGTAAACTGGTACAGCCATTTTGAAAAACAGTATGGAGGCACCTCAAAAAAATTAAAAACAGAACTACCTTATGATTCAGCACTTTTACTTCTGAACATATATTCAAAGGAAATGAAATCAGGATTTTGAAGAGATATCTGCATCCCCATGTTCACCACAGCACTATTCACAATAGCCAAGCTATGGAAACAACTACCTGTCCATTGTCAGACGAATGGTTAAAGAAAATATAATACACACACACAGGAATATTATGCAGCCATAAAAAAGAAGGAAATCCTGCCATTTGCGATAATATAAGTAAAACTACAGAACATTATGTAAGTTAATGTTAGATAAGCCAGACACAGAAGAACAAAAATAATACATGACTTCATCTATGTGTGGAATCACACATAGTCAAACCCATAGAAACAGAGTACCATTGTGGTTGCCAGGAGCTAGAGGGAGAGTGAAATGAAAAGATGTTGATAAGGGGTACAAAGCTTCAGTTATGCAATATGAATAGGCTCTGGAGATCTAATGTACAGTAATGCGACTCTACTTAACAGTAATATATTGTACACTAGAAATAGCTAAGAAGGTAGATCTTAAGTGTTCCCAACACACATGCACACACACATGCATGCACACACACAGATATTAACTATGTGAGGTGCTGGATATGTTAATTTGCTTAATTGTGGTGATTATTTCACAATGTATCCATATACAAAGCATCAAGTTGTACACCTTTAAGATACACAATTTTTATCTGTCAGTCATGCTTCAATAAAGCTGGAAAAATATTATAAAACATTGCTGAGATAAATTAAAAACCTAAATAAAAAAAAGGATTTACAAAGAGCATATAATGAAACGACTCAATATTTTTAAGATGGCACTTTCCCCAAATTAACCTACACTTTCAATATAATCTCCATTGTATTCTAACAGAAATTATTTTGTTAATTTGACTAGCTGACTCTAAAATTTATATGTAGGGCCAAAGGAAACAAGCAGAACAAAAGCAGTTTCTACAAATAAGTAACATAGTTGGAGAATTCACCCTACCTGATTTCACAACTTATCGGTTAGCTATTGATAATCAAGACTGTGGGTATCTGTGAAAACATAGACAAACTGATTAGTGATACAGAATAATTAGTTCAAAAATAGACTTACCTCTATGGTCAAGATATGTGGTGACCAAAAGTCAATTGAAAAATTATTGTATATTTTCATATGTAAGGGAAATTCAAATTACAAGGGGATGCTGCTACATACCTATTCAAGTGTCTAAAATTATAAAGACTGACTATCAAATATTGGTGATGTTGAACAACTGAAGATTTCATACACTACTGGTTGCAATGTAAAGTAGTATAACCATGTTAGAAAATAATTTTGCAGTTTTTTTCAAAGTTAAGCATGTAACAACCATGGGATCAAGTCATTCCACCCCTAGGTGTTAACCCTAGACTAAAGAAACCTATGTCCATGCAAAGACTTGACACAAATATTCATATTAGCCTCATCTGTAGTAGTCAAAACTGGAAACAATATAAGTGTCCATCACCAGATGAATGGATAAACAGGTTTTGGTGTATTCATACTACTATACTAACATATTACCATACTAATATATACTACTTAGCAATAAATGGGAAAAGTCTATTGATATAGCAACAGTACGAATTAATGTCAAAATAATTACATTTAGTGAAATAAGTTAGGCAAAAATGCATCCCATGATTATACACACACATAAACACACACAGATACAGACACACATAAACACACATATGTAATTCTAGAAAATACACACTAATCTATGGTGACAGAAAGCAGATCTTTGGATGACTGAATGCCTGGGATGAAGAAAAAGTTAGATTACAAGGAGACAGGAGGAAATATTTTTGGGTGAAGTAACTTTATTTTTAATTCTGGTGTTGGTTCAAAGGTATACACTGTGTCAAAAGTGAGCCAATTTAAGGTGCCTGGGTGGCTCAGTTGGTTAAGTGACTGCCTTTGGCTCAGGTCATGGTCCCAGAGTCCTGGGATTGAGTCCCACATCGGGCTCCCAGCTCAGCGGGGAGCCTGCTTCTCCTTCTGACCCTCTCCCCTCTCATGCTGTTTCTCTCTCTCTCCCTCTCAAATAGATAAATAAATAAAATCTTAAAAAAACCGAGCCAATTTAATATTTTATTTGCAATTTATTATGGTTGAATTGTAACTCAACAAAATGGAAAAAATTTAAAAATTGTGTAATTGCCTACAAAATATGTTATATTTACAGGTGATAGTAACTATACAGGAAGCCCATGAAAATAAAAACATGGAAATATGAAAAGTAATTATTGTAGGTTTATAGACTATATTTTTATTGTAATAATTTGTCAATATATTGTGTTCCTCTGTAATTGTCTGACATACTAAAAATATTTAGTACAAAATTGTTCCAACTAGAGAAAGGGAAGTTGGTTAAAATATTTTTAACGTCTTGTTATACCATACTTTTAATTTAAAAAGAGAGGAAATAATAAAGAGGCAAAATAAGGCTGTTACGGGTGTAAAATTTAGCTAATTTTGTGTGAAGATGTGATTGAACCAAGAATCAAATTTTTAGTAACACATTCCTATAAGACACATTATGTAATAAAGTAGTAATATAGAATTACAAATTTCAAAAATTAGAGTAACAGTTTAAGCTTCTCAAGGGTGATTTAGTTGGATGGAAATAGAAGTAATTCTAAAGAATAGGAGAAGACACAACAGAGAAAATGTAATCATATTCCTAACTGGTTAACAGTATTCATATCTGGCAGGGACTAGCAACTGGAATGAGGGATATTCAAAAAGAGAACACTTAGAATCCAGGTAAGAAGTGGTTATCAAATTTAAGTGGTGGTAGCAAAAATGGAAAAAACACATCTGCATCCAAGAGACATTACGGAAAATAAAATATGTTTAGTCAACACATGGACAAATATGTCCTAGAGTATTTAAAATATGACTTCACCCAGGACACTTTAAAAATGGATAGCCCAACAATAAGATTATTACTGTCTTTAACGTTTATTTCTTTGCAGGCTTAAAGAATTTCTCAGAAATTTTATTTTTTATCAGGTTAATAGGGAGAATAATAGGAAGAACGATGAGTTCTTATAATACAAATCCTCATACATTTGCTAATTTGTAATAAAACTATTCAGGTCTCAAAAAAATTAAAGATTTTTTTTAATCAAGGAAAAGTATTAATGCTGAAATTTATGAAAACTGATAGAACCTAAAATACCATGGGCCTATGGCACTCTTGTGGGATACAAATTTGAAATAAACTTCAATCAAATTATGCTGGTTTTATAATGTGTATTTTTAACAATAGTATCTTTATAACATAACAGAATTACAATTCTTTCAAATTAATTATGATTTCATATTAATATTTACATAGTTTAGATGCAGTGTTTTCATGCTATTTTATTTTCTGGGAAGGGACTCCATTATGAAAATATCTTTTATTCTAGATGAATAAGGTCATTTGTGTGTGATTTGGACAGTAATTATATGTTACACTAAATTTAAATAAAATGTTATTTTTAGCCTTCCTTATCATACACCCCACATAAACATACTTAATTTTTGTAGGTAATGGTCAAAATAATCATAAAAGCTTATTCCTGCTGTAGATAATATTTTCAGAAAAATGCATACCCTATATCATAGTCAATTGTAGCTGAAAGTCTCCATTCAGTTAAATGTGTCCTTAATACAGCAGTAAACTGAACTTTCAAAAATAATTCCAGCGAGAGCAATGACAAGAAAAAGATTCAAAAAGCCATCTTCTTCATTTTTAGATTTTATCATTGTCATCTTTATACTGAGCTGACTTCAAAGGTATCTCTGCATATTCACTTGTCACCTTGTTCATGATGTCTGTTGTTATTATTCGCTCATGGCCCTATCTAATTACTTCTGAAACAAACTGTACTATAAGGTAGTAAATGAAATCTAAAAATAGCCAAATCCCTAGATGACCCCCTAAGACAATCTAGTTTGTAAATATAGCATTGAATCAGCTCTCTACTAGTTTCTTTAGGAGGAAGTAAACATTTTTGAGAACGGTGTTTCAAATGTTCACAGAAGCATGAGAATTAGACAAGGAAACAAGTAAATACAACTGCCATTACAAAAGGAAGCTCTAGTGAATTATATATGTGTATGTATGTTTTTAAATAGCTTGCTCAATTATATTTTGCTTTAATAATATTTTTCTCTTCTCTATATGTCTTGCATGTAGGTCTAAAGCAGGGCTTAATTTTGAAGGCTCTCAGAGAACAAAGGCCACAATTTATATTGTTATTTCTCTATGTGTCCTCGTGCAATATTTAATGCAACCAAGTTCTTAATAGTTGTTTTGTGATCATGATTACTTCTTAAAAATTTCAGACAAAGTTTTAGCTGTAAAGTTCCAGTTACTTTAAGATATATCAGCATAATCTTCTAGCAATTTTACTTAAGAAGCAATGATAGTCTGCATTCTTAGAATTTAAATTATGTTTCATCTAGAAACAACAAGACTCTAAATTTGAGTCTCTTCAATTAGTACTAATGTGATATAATGACAAAATTAGTCCAGAGGATGTTCAAAATTTTAGAGATCAATCACGCCACAAGGAGTTTCACACTTAAGAATACCAACTGATCACTTGCACCCATTTTTGAAGCAAATACAAGCAAAATCACTGAGCAAAATCATGCTCTCAGTAACTGAATACTTTCTCAGGTCAAATATTGTTTCATAACATGAAAAAAAGTTAGAAATGTGACCAGTGAGATTATTTTTATTCATGTTTAGTCAGCCAATTCCAAAATGTTAATAATCAAGTGGAACACATGGTGAAAATACTTCACTTTAAAACTTAACTGTGATTATGAACTATACACAATCCAAATTTAGGGAAATGGAAAAAATAAAAGTTAGCTAAAACTTTGCTAACCAAGAATCATTAATTCAATGTAATAATATGCATCTTTGCCTCATGAGTTAATCAACAGGTATTTAATAAGTGTATATTTATTATGTGCTCTTTCATTTTCTTACTCAATAAATTTTATGTAAAACTTCATCAAATCACTAGTCTCCAAATCACCACAATCTGTTCATATTTATAAGTTCTATTCTCACCTAATTTTCTTCACTATTGAGCCATAATTGCATGAGAAATCACTTACTCTCTTTCCCAAACCTAAAGTGTCTTTCTTGTCTTTTCAACACACATGCTCTGCAATACCACCACAACCATAAATAATCTAACCTTTATAAATTCACAGTCCCTTTCTTAAGCTGCCAAAAAAAAAAAAAAAAAAATCACAGAAATCTATGTTTTGGGTTCACTACAGTTCTCCTGTCTACATTTTAACTTGACAATAAATATCGTCTATATGTTTTTTGTACCTCTTCTTACTAACTCTCCCATTTTCCTAAATTTTTATTCTAAGTTTATCTCCCTCTTTATAGACTGCCTACATCCTCTTCCTTCTAAAGAGAAAAACTTACCATGGACATTACTGAAATAAATGAACCATTTGATAATACCTCTCTTGACTTCCTCCTCTACTGCCTCTAAATTTATTTATTCCACTGTCTTTAAATGTATAATTAGATGTGTCTTTGTTGGTATTTTCTCAAAACAGGATAATACCTGTTAGCCTGTCTCAATGCTTATTTTTTGTAGGGGGAGAGTAAATAAACTTTTGGAGCTTTGTGTTGAAATCAACTGAAGGGACGTTTTGCTGTACTGAGGAAGTATTCAAAGATGAAAAAAAAAGGTCTGAAAATCAAGAGTCTTTGAGCTTTTAAGCATTGCACAGAGAAAAATTATAATTCTAGGGATTCCTGGGTGGCTCAGTCGGTTAAGTGTCCAACTCTTGATCTCAGCTCAGGTCATGATCTCAGATCGTGAGTTCAAGCCCCACATTGGGTGTGGAGCCTATGTAATAAAAAAATATACATATAATTCTAAAAACACTATTTGAACCATGAGATTATGGTTTTACTTGGCTATTTAATTCCATAAGATCAGGGGATATGAATATAGTAATGGAGATGGGTGGGGTAGGGTGAAATAGACTTTGCATCAAAGTGCCAGACACATTAATCTCTAACTCCACCAATAGTTTTATGAATTGAACAGTTAGAAATAACTTTTTAAAGTTTTTATTTAAATTCCAGTTAGTAAACTTAGAGTGTAACATTAGTTTCAGGTGTGCAATATAGTGATTCAACATTTCCACATATCAACTGGTGCTCATCACAACAAGTGCACTCCTTAATCCCCATCACCTATTTCACCCTTCCCCCCACCCACTTCCCATCTGGTAACATCAGTGTGTTCTCTTAGTTAAGAGGCTGTTTCCTGGTTTCCCTCTCTCTAACAGTATGGAGGTTCCTCAAAATGTTAAAAATAGAGCTACCCTATGATCCACCAATTGCACTACTAGGTGTTTACCCAAATACAAAAATACTAAATCAAAGGGATACATGCACCTGATGTTTATAGCAGCATTATCTACAATAGCCAAAACAGCCCAAATGTCCATCAACTGATGAACGGATGAAGAAGAAGAAGAAGAAGAAGAAGAAAAAGAAGAACATGAAGACGATGTGGAATGGAATATTACTCAGTCACAAAAAAGAATGAAATCTTGCCATTTGCAATGATGGAAATAACTTTCTTACATGTGTAGGTTACTTTAATTTCTGGGAACATGAATGGCTAGGTTATTTGAACCTATCACTCCCACACAAAAAAAGTAAAAATGCTGTGTAAAATATTTTTATTTTTAAATCCTCAAGTGTATCAAATAACCAGAAAAAAATAAGAGGCCCTACCAAGTCATACTAAGAAAACTCAGGAGCCTGGAGTAGTAAGGCAAATGATTACTGAAGCTACTTCTATCCTGAAAACCTTTGTTGATACATGTAAATTTGAGTTTTAGTTTTGCATCAGGTAAGATGGTCTGCCGTGAAGGTCCAGTATCCAGTGTATGGAGTCAAGTAGCAGCCCTCCCAACAAAGCTGGAGACGTAAAAGGTATATCTTCAGAATAACGGTAAAGGTAAACGACAGTCGCATTATCCCCATCTCTCTCAACTCCCTAAAGAATGCAAATGAATTTGCCTCAACTCTGAGCCAAACGAGAGAAAAAGTTTCCTGAGAATTTGTAACCACCTCCAACTCTCTTAGAGAGTTGTAGTGCTATTTGTGTTAATCAAAAACCTTAAACTACACATTTAATTATTTCTTAATTTAAATGTTATTTTCTCAAACTTATATTTTATGACTTACATAAACACTATTTATGTATTAAATTACTTATTCTAAGGTCCATTTGTTTTTGCATCTGATTGTTTTTATATTTCACCCGCATTTTGTGGCAATTTAGTGTTGGGGATAAGAAGTCAGATGCCAGTATGACTCTGATTTCTCTGTTGATGATCTTTATTTTACCTTTTCCATATTAAACTAATGTGACTTTTGCTTTAACCTGTGGTTTCCTGAAACATCATTACATTGTGTCTACACGTAGATCTTTCTTTTGCGTTCAGTTTTGAACACTTGGGAGCCCAGTTACATATAAAGACTTGGGATTTTCTGATGTAATTCTCATCTATTATTTCTTTGTTGATGTATTTCTCAATTTCCTCTTGTTTTGTTTTCTAAATTGTTATTATGTATATAATGGAATTCCTTGAATGTATTGTCTATGAAAATTACCTTTTCAACATGTTTTCAACTGAATGATATTTGCTCTAAATTTTATTAATATTTTCTTTTCAGTGCTACCAATTTCAGAAACTGTATTTTTCATATTATTATTAACTAAAAGTCCAACTTTTTTTAGATTGCCTTTTTTTCTTTTCTTTTTTTACCTAATGCCATTTTTCTGTTCTAGTATCCCATCCAGGACACGATACTATATTTAGTCATCATATTTCCTGAGGCTCCTCTTGGCTATGATGGTTTCTCAAACTTTCCTTGTTCTTGATGACCTTGGTAGTTTTGTGGAATACTGGTCCTTTTTTGCAGAATATTCTTCTATTGGGTTTTATATCTATTTTCCTCATGGTTAGACTGGGGTTGTGTGTTTTGGTATGAAGGCCACTAAGGTAAAGTGCCCTTCATTACTTCATATCAAGGGCAAAAACTATCAACATGACGTATCACTGTTGTTAATGGTGGAAGTAGTGTTTGTGAGGTTTCTCCACCACAAAATTACTTGATAGCTCCCCATCAAGTCTGAAAAGAAAACACTTTGTACAGTCCACTCTTAAAAAGTGGAGAATTAAGTTACACCTTGTAGAAGATGGTATATTTACCAAATTATTTGGGATTCTTCTGCATGGAAGATGTCTATTCTAATTCATTGATTTAATCTATTGATATCAGTATAGCCACATGATGTTGCTTCCATCTTTTGGTAATTATGAAAAAAGCTGCCTGCTATAAAAATATGTGTGCAGGTTTTTGTGTGGATATAAACTTTCTTCTCATTTCACTAAATACCTAGAAAATTGAGGTAACCATGGGCTGTCCAAGGAAAGATGCTACTCACTAGTCAGATATTTGCCACAGATTTCAAAAGTTGAATTATGTCTAAAAACATATTTTTCCTAAAGGCAGTACTCAAAAATCTTAAAGTAAAAGAACTTAACAAATCAGAAGGCTATATTTTTAATTAATTCAAAATTAAAAATTGAAAAAATGGTGACAGGACCGGGTGGGAGGTAAGAGTGGTTGTGAAGAAATTCATTTTCACATAAACTAAGGGATAGAAGAATAAATGCATTTGTGTTCCACTTTATTAGCTCATTCTCTTAGGAAAAAATTCATAAGTTTGCTTTTACTTCCTCTTTATGCCAATAATTAAACTGAATTTCAGGGTTGTTAAGGAACACGCCCCTCCCCCTACAACAAATGTGTAGAAAAAATAGAAGTCATACTCCAAAGCATTTGTTCTTTCCAGTAAAACTCACTGCCTTTCTAGTATATATAAAATAGTTTCCAGAAGGATTTATTAGGGGCGCCTAGGTGGCTCAGTCAGGTAAACATCTGCCTTTGGCTCACGTCATGATCCCAGTATCATGGGATCTAGTCTCACGTAGGGCTTCCTACTCAAGCAGGGTGTTTGCTTGTTCCTCTCCATTTGCCCTTTTCCCTGCTCGAGATCTCTCTCTCAAATAAATAAATAAAAATCTTTAAAAGACAAAAGGATATACCAATGGTTCACTTTTGAAACATCATTATTTTTCTTCTAATTTTTCTTATATGCCAGCCATAAAACATGTTAAAAACATATTAAAGACATACCAAAAACATATTAAGTACAAATAAATGTAGTGATTATTAGGAAGACCCATTTTTACACTTAATTTAAAAGATTCTAGATTAGGGGGCACCTGGGTGGCTCAGTCATTAAGCTTCTGCCTTCTGCTCAGGTCATGATCCCAGGGTCCTGGGATAGAGCCCCACATCGGGGTCCCTGCTCAGCGGGAAGCCTGCTTCTCCCTCTCCCACTCCCCCTACTTGTGTTCTTTCTCTCGCTGTGTCTCTCTCTGTCAAATAAATAAATAAAAATCTTAAAAAAAATAAAAGATTCTAGATTATACTGCTACTTTTTATTTTATGACCAAAATTTTAAATATCAGTAAAACTGAATGTCATTTTATAAGTTTCCAGTTTAAATACTTCCTCTGAAATTATGAACTGAGTATAAATATTAAGCAAAACTTTTATATGTTCCCTGCAGTGTTTACGTATCTATCAGTCATCTAACATGGAAATGCAGTTATGAAAACATTTTGCTGATAAGTAAGCACATGATTGTCAGGGAACACTGTCTATAATTGCATACTTTATTGTTTACTAAAAGGTCTGTTAGCATTTCCATTGCAATTGGCATTGTTTAATAATTTAATTTATACTAGCCTGAAACTTGCTGTTCAAATTCTTCAGGCAAGTATTTTCATACTTAATGACTTAAATTCAGATCGACCGCATTCTAGACAAAGAATAGAAAGAAGTCATATAGTATACAATATCTTATTCATCATAAGTTATTTCAATGTCTAATTCACAACATGAAGACAGTAAATCATTTAAAATAATTCAACTAGTTCCTTCACACAATACAGAAAAAAGGCAAGAATTATGTGGATGTTATGGGAGATGAAAAGGAATAAGATAATATCAGAAAGAAAAAGGGAAGAAGAAAAAGCTTTAAATGAAAGTGGGGAAAAGAAAGATCACTGCCTATGTAACCTTTAATAACAGTATGGGGTAAAATTGAGAATGATGGTTTTCTCATTTCCCTCCAGTATAATCTCCCTATTTAAAGTTCACTCTGCCTCATGTGAATAATGTATGTGGGCTGACATTCCAGGATAGGAAGAAATAACATGAGCCATAGTAAAATAAGCTGTAAGTGAACAATACCATTTCTTAATATACTAGGGGATGGGAAGTAGAGTTCATCAAATCAAGTCATAGTAATTATTAAGCTTTTTAAAGTAACAGCACTTAGATTAAGTTGAGGCAGTACTTTGCTATTTTATTTAAGTATGAGAAAAGACATAAAATATTATTTTTTAACTGTCCATTTTTTGTTTTATTTACTTTCCAAGTGCTATGATGTCTAGGTTTAGCACGTGCAAGAAAAATCTAGCTCACTTACAGAGACTGTTTTCTAGGTAAAATTGATGATTAATAACACAGAAAGAGAATTACAGGATTGTTTCTAATAGTAAAGACAATTAGGAAAGTAATGGTCTAACATTTCATGTATCTAGCACTATAAGACAGTAGGAATACTTAACATAGATAAATTTTCAAAATAATTGAAACTTTAAACTTAAATTACACTTTCAACCCATACTTTTTTATGTCTTAATACTTGTGTTTTATATCAAGTTTCTGTTATCTTAGGTTCTTGCACTCTGTACTTTTTCTTCAAATTATTAGCTAGATTTGACAACAGAATTTTCATGTATATTTCATAGTCAGATTTCCCATTTCCATCAAAATCTTGCTGCTATTTTTATTGTGATAGCATTTAGTCTATACATACATTTGGAGGAAACTGACATTTTTTATAGCATTCAGTCTTTCAATATGAATGCATATAAATGCATTTCTTTATTAGACAATTCATAACTTATATCTAAAATATTTCCTTGCTCTCTGTATAAATGCCTTTCATATTTTTCATTTGACATACAATAAAAAGACAGTTTCATTTATCACCTTCCTAGATTATCATTTAAAAAGGCCTTGTGGCAGGATGTCTGGGGGGCTCAGTTTGTTAAATGCCTGCCAGGCTCAGGTCATGATCCCAGAGTCCTGGGATCTAGCAGGGTGCCTGCTTCTCCCTCTGCCTGCCGCTCCCCCTGCTTGTGCTTGCTCTTTTTCTCTCAAATAAATAAATAAATAAAATCTTTAAAAAAATTAAAAAATAAAAATAAAAAGGCCTTGTGGTGAGATCCTATGAAGCTTTCAAATGTAGGCATTTTCCTACCCACAGGTAGGTACAAACTGAATATGGAAAATGAGAATTTATCATAGTATCATCTCTTTCTCTTCATGCCACCGAAAAAGGCTATTCTTGTAGTTACATATCCAGGAATCATATGGGCTAGGGTCATCTTGACAAAACCCAGATATTTAAAATAAATTATTGGAAACAAAGAATCTTGAAAAGGTCAATGCTTGATACAAACCCAGGTTTTTGAGGATTTCTTGCTGCTCTTACATATGATATCACCTAAAATTTCATTTCTGCTATTTTATAACTGTTACTGTTTTATGTTAAAACTGGTATTTGTATGAGCCCTAGTACTTATTAATGGTAATAATCCATCTTACACTCTTTCGTATTTCTATATTTTATGAATAAAAATTTCTGACCCTTTGTGACCACCATGCATTGTTACCTCCAAACCTTGCAGTGATTCTACCCACTTTCTACACTAGTTTCTTAACCTACATTGGCTGATCGCACTAAGCAGACTACCCAGGGGAACCCTCTGCCGACTGCCAGAGTTCTCTTTCTGTTCAGCTTTCTCCTTCCTGGTGCGCTGTCCTGGGAACTCTAACTACCTTGCTTTACCTAGACTGTAAGCTTTGTCTCCAGGGTGTCCTCTGGGTCTGCCTGACTTCCCACTCCCTGTGTCATGGACTGCAAACTTTTTCAGAGCAGTAATTTTGGGCAAATTTGGGGCTTTCACTATTTGTTTTCCACTTTTCAGAATTAACTATCATCCATTTTGTGATGTCCAGTGTCTTGAAAACTATTGTTTTATACACTTTACCTATTTTGGTTGGTTTGTTTCAAGTATGAGAGTAATTTATTCTTGTTAATTTCATCTTTTCTTGAATCTGAACAATTAGTTTTTTTTTAATTAAGCTCATAATACCTTTCTAAGGAGAAGTAGTAGAATAAAATGTCATCCATTAGAAGAAACTTACATTTTTTGAAAATTTCTGTAAGAGATTTTATTAGAATACTGTCTTATGATGGAAAACTTCAGCAAATGAGATACAAATCATAATTCCATTGAGTCAGTAGAGTCCCAGTTAGAATATAAAAAATGTCAAAATAATGATGTTTACAATATGAATGGTATCCTTATTCTTTACTGCTCATAAATAATATATGCTGATACTCTAGAACTGCAGAAAAAGAAATATATTTTATACAAATAAAGTGAATAACACGTTATATAGTTTTGTCCTATTATTCTCTTACAAAAATATTTTAGCCTCTTACTTTGTCCTTTGATTGACCAAAATTGAAACAACATATCTCTCAGGACATTTGCTTTGCTTCACTCAACTGTGATGCAAAACATTTTTTGTATTGAAGTTCAATAAATGTATAATTTATATCTTTAAAAATATTCACTTACACACAAGCAATTAATAAGTATCAGTAAATTCATATATTTGTTATGTTTGTATTGGTTTTCTCTTCAAATAAGTGTCAATACCTTATATTTTAAGGTTTTCATCTCATATAAAAATATTGTGTTTGATTTAGTCTATAACATTCCATGTGAGGCCTTCATAATGCTTTTTGGGTATATTATTATAAAGGAAATCATTTTGTCACGGTAGCAATCTGTAAAGTTTACTATAACAATCACAGTTTTAACATCTATGGGCTCCTGTAAGTCTCTTGGAATAATAGAATTTGATTTCCATTGTTAAATATTTAAATCAAATTATATATTATATATATGTGATTTTGTATGCTACATAGATGGAAGACAAGGCAAGTTATGATCTTTCAGGAAAAATTATTCCACTGAAGGTTTCTAATTCATAATTTAAATTGTATGCATTAACCTAAAACTTCAAGTAATATCCCCTTTGACATCACAGGTTAATCTGAGATAAGAAGAAGTAAATATGAGTTAATCAATGAATACAATATGAAAACTCTGACATTTTATTTCAAAAGAGCAAAGGACAAATTCCAGTGACAATAATTCCACAGTGTTTCAATTAACTGATATTTTTTCCCTAACCTATTACCTCATAAATATGTTTAACATTTGTAACTATTTTAGTGAGGATGGTAAGGGAATGAAAGCAAATGTTAAATTTGTTTATGTTCTAAAATATATATTTTAAAATACATACTTATAGCATGGAATAATATGATATTGTAAGATATATGCTAATAATTTTATAAACATTATATGACTCATTATTCACAAAAATAATATAGTGGTGGTATTACTAAAATCTTTATAAACAAAACATAGGGACACTTCAGAGAAAGCATGGCATTGATTGATAATGCTAATCTATAAGCCAATACTGTAATTGTGTAAAGGTAGAACTTTAATGAGCTTAAGTTTTCACACAGTAAATAAGGAAAAATGGCAATATTACCAGAGTATGAATATTGTGCTAGGTGTAGTGTTTAGTACTCAAAGGAAGTGATCAGAACACTTGTAAGATGTACTGTGATGTCTGTGCTGTGAATTAAACAAGGGCCCTATTTCTATCACTTAAAATTCTTTAATCCCTTTTTAATTTAAACCTTGTTTTTAAGTCATTACTGACATTGGTAATAAACTCACTTTCTCACAAGTTATTTAAATTTTCTTATGTTTCTTTAAATTTAGTATCAGAAGAGTCTCTTTCTTATGTTATCCCCAAACCATCACTGCCCTGGGAATACTGGAAGATTAATGAATTTGAAAATGTTGATATGATTCAGGTACTGCTCAAGGCACACAACAGAGAAGAGATAAAGAACACAGAAAGAACAGAATAGAACTGGAAGAAAGGCAAGTGAAAACTGGGCTGATGTCATCTACACAAAGAAAAAAAAATGTAGAAAGAGGCAGGGAGTGGGAAGGGAGAATGACAGATGGTGAGCGAGTAAGCAGTGGAAATATAGAAATAACCAACAATGAACAGATTGAATAAGGATGTTAACCAAAATATAGGAAACAAGTTGAGACGTGAATATTCTAGCCAATATTAGGAAGTCAAAAATGGAAAATGTTATGTGATAAATGTTACAAACTAAAAGGAAATAGTAACAATTTTACAAAGCAAACAAGAGTTAAACATTTTATACAACTTTCTCTCCACTAGTTAAGTCCAACCGGAGTAAGATATCTATTGCACAGAGAAATTATTTAAACCACAACAGCAAAACTGCCTACCTTGCAGAAATCTAAAAGGGGAGTGGGCCATGTCTAAAATTTTCATATTTACACTTATGGTAATTAAAGTCAAATGTGAATGAAATTATTCATTTCACACATTTTGACTTCATTTTTCAGTTCCTTTATTTTACTCTAGATAAGTAAACATATTTAACACCTCTTTTAGTTCACCAAACTGTGTATTAACTCGTAAAACTTGAGGGAATTTAATGACCAACATAAATGCTCTCTTATTTAAATACTGCATATATCAATAACAATATCATATATACGTCCTTATGAAAATTAAATGGTACCAGAAATTCCTAATGAAGCCAACAGATTAATATTCTCACTCCTCATTATGCAGTTACCAAAGCAATGTTCCTGTACTTTTTAACTGCTTTATCTTGTGATCCCCACAGTAATTATTTACATTTATAAAGTTATACCTTTTATGCATATTTAGCTTGATTGACAAAAAGACATTATTATTTATTTTAAAATTAATTTAACAAGAAGTAATTTGAAAATTGGAAAAGATTATCAAAATAAAGTGAACCTGATAATATTCTTCACAACATAAAAGCAGAGATAATGAGATGCACCAGTATATATACAGTGTAATTTTAAATTTGGCAACCTAAATAACGTCTTTGAATTTCCCAATGATTTTGTACTCTGTAGGAAATAGTCCTAGCTTTTGTGTAGCTTATAATTCAAAACAATTTGTACTGCCGTTATATGAAACTAAAATATCCATAACAACACCCTTTCCTATCTCTAGAGTGTGATCCACACACTATCTGCAGGTAGTCTCCATATTCAAAACAGCTGTGAGTTCCAGTTAATTAAATGTGTTCTTTAAGATATCATTTCAGCTAATGTTTATTGATAATTTGAATGATGGTAATTCAAAAATATATTACTTATATATTTTATATATTTCTTCAATTATACCAATATTACAAAAATTAAGACTCAGATTTGAAAAGTATTACTAGAAATAGTTCAATTATAAAACAATCTAACCAAATTTATTCTGGGAATCCAAATAGGGTGATGACTGTAGCTAACAATACTATATTGTATATTTAAAATTTGCTAAGGCAGTAGATTTTTAATGTTCTCATATCATCCTCCCCCAAAAAAACACATGTGAGGTGATAAATGTGTTAAATAACCTTATTATGGTAATCATTTCACAATATATGCATATATCAAATCATTATTTTGTACAACTTACTCTGTCACAATGTTATTTCTCAGTTATATCTCAATAAACCTGGGGAAAAAACAAATAGAAGTTTCCTGGTGAGGGTAGTAAAGGGCCAGGAGAATTTTATAGGTTTCTCTGCTCCCAAGCCCTGGCTTTTATTTCTTTAAAGATTTTATTTATTTATTTGACAGAGAGACAGTGAGAGCAGGAACATAAGCAGGGGGAGTGGGAGAGGGAGAAGTAGGCTTCCTGCGGAGAGGGGGGCCTGATGCAGGGCTCTATCCCAGGACCCTGGGATCATGACCCTAGCTGAAGGCAGATGCTTAACAAATGGGCCACTCAGGTGCCCCTGCCTTTTATTTCTAACATGATGGGCTATTACCTTAAAATATCTTTTGCTTCGCAAACATCATCGGTTCAGCAGTGTTCCTATAGCCAGCACTGAGCTTCTAAAGTTCCTTTGCTTGAAACTGCTTCCTAACTGCTCCCTCCATTGTAGCACATGCAGCTTTTTGGAGATGTCACTTTTGTGACACCTACTACCATCACATAACCTTCCTGCTTTGTCTATGTGTTTTCCCTAATGAAGTAGTCAAAATGGATCTTAGTCCTATTTGCAGCTTTTCTCACTCAAGAGTGGGTCCTTTCGTTCTCAGAGTAGGTATGTCCAGCAGATTTCTACCATTACTAGACCTGCTCCACTTCCTCAATCATTCTCTGCCAGGGGTGGGAGGGTGGGGTGGGGGGATGGGGTGGGGTGCCATAACAGGAGGCTTCCCAGGCATGTTTTCATATGGTCAATTGCTTTAGTCCACAGCTATATGTATTTGTGCTCTCTATTTCATCGAAAAGTTTTTTGTTGTGATGGTCTCCTAGTTATTAGTTATGATTTCAAGTATGAAAAGTGAGAAGATGTGGACCTAGGCTTCAAGTATGTTTTTTAGCATATTGTTATTTGCAAGTGAATGATTTAATAACAATAAGAAAAATAACAATATAGAGACAGTGGAAAGTAAGAAGTGAACATAAATGAAGAAGATTTAAGAGCAGTAAATGTGTGGAGTAGATGATTATAAGCTCAAGTGAAGTAAAAATAGTATCACATAATTCAAGAAAATTTAGCACAATTTTATTTTACATCTGTTGATGTTAGTTTTCACTTTTCTTCGATAAAAGGGGTCAGAGGTTTATATACCATGAAGTCAAATTATTATTGTGAGATTGTTTAATGTTGGTTGCCTTCATTAGAAAGTTAGTTTAAAAAAAAACAGACGCTTTTCTTTTCCTCCCTTCCTTTTTCCTCTTTCTTTTTTCTTTCCTTTCTTTTTATTAAATAACATTTCTCCAGTGGTAACAGATGTTGCTTTAATGAATGAATACATAAATGAATGAAATTGTAAAGTGCAGTGTAACATCTCAAATTTGCAGGGTTCCAAGATAGACACTGTGGTTCAGTCCTTGAAATATGTCTAATTATTCTTCACGTCAGGGTCTTGGAATATGTTATTCCTTTAGCCTGGAAGGTTTTCCCTCACACTGTACACAGTAGACTGTACTTTTTCAGCCTTCAGGTCTTACCTTCAATGACACCTCCCCATATAGAGCTACTTTCTGACTCTCCTTTTCAAATACAAGTCTCAGGTTCCTTGTCAGTCCATTCAACATGTTATCTCCAGAGCCTACATCCACACATTACCAATCTGATTAGCAATAATTCCCCTTTGTGATTGCTGTTGGAAAGAAAAGACTCAAAGTCACCAGAAGTATAAAAGCAGGACAATAAGATTATGGATATATAGTATGGATTTATAGTTATTTTTGAGTGGCATATCGTAAATGGTAATATATTAGCACTTTTGAAGTTGTTTAAACAAATTTGGTTAATATCGCTGACTGCTTCAATGTAAGTAGCATTTCTACTTTACTTTTTTTATTTCTTTTACTCTAGAAAGTACTTCATAATATACCCTCTGAGTTAAATTTTAGCCAAGTGTAAGTCACACGTTAGATTTATATATTTCATAAATTTAGTCTTTAATGTATTTTATATGTGATTTACTAAAGAAGTGCATGAGTAATGCCAGTAACATCATTAAATATGCAATATTTAATCAATGAAACACTTAAAAATAAAAGATAAATGCAAATCTGATGTTACATTCCACAATTTATTTAGTAATTCATTCAGACTATGTAAATTTTTATGGAAAACAACCCTCAGAAAAGAAATAAAAAGAAGCTGATTCAATGAGAAATACTTTTTGAATTGTCATTATTATTTCAAATGATTTTAATACCGATTTAAAAAAATACAACTTGGAAAATATATTGAAATCCATAATTGAAATAATAATTTATGGTCCTGACAGATGAAATCCAATGTACTGTTATGACCTAAAACAGAGATATTACTAAACAGGTAGTTTATTATTAAAATATATGCATTAAAACATCAAAGCCACAGAATGCGCTTGGGAGAACTAGACTAATTTTCAGAACACATTTTTTTTTTTTTGGTTCTTGTCATTATTGTTCTTATGGATTTCTTTTCCTAAAGAACTATATTATTGAACATGTGGGGGAAAAATGTGAATAATAAATGAATGAATCCAAAGATAAATTTCCACACATATTAGTTCAAATGGAAAGGATTTCAGTTTATGTGTCCAAAAGACTTTAAATTCCATGACAAACTAAACAATGTGCTTTTGGAAAAGAGAAAATAAGAAAACCCTCCAGGTGCAAGCACCCAGACATCCAGCCCTCTGTTCACATGCCTTACTCTCACCATCAGTCACCTGGAAGCAGCCGGGTCACAATTGTAAATTTCTGAGAAGAAAATCCTATTGGTCCAGATAACTGAAATGGCTTGAGAAACAAATTCTCTAAAAGAAAGGTTATTTTTGGGGTGCCTAGGTGGCTCAGTCAGTTAAGCGTCTTCCTTAGGCTCAGGGCATGATCCCCGGATCCTGGGATGGAGTCCTGTGTGGGGCTCGCTGCTAGGCAGGGAGGCTGCTTCTCCCTCTCCCTCTGCCTGCCCCTCTCCCTGCTTGTATGCTCTCTTTCTGTCAAAATAAAATAAAATTTTAAAAAAAAGTTGTCTTTTGACATTTAAACCATTCCATTATTTCTTCCAGGATTTGTTTTTGTGAATGGTATGAAATGACTTGGTTTTATGTTTTTCTCTATTAAAAAAAATTGTAATACTTTTGAACAGTCCACCTTTTACTCACCAATTTACACTGAGTTAGTGTTCTGTTTCTGGGCTGTATTCCACTGGTTTGTTTATATATACCTATACCAATGTCTTATTTCCTTAATTAAATGTAGATCATAATAAGGTTATTATTTATCTGACAGGATAATTTTCCCTACAGAGTTATTTTTCTCTCCTGAAAATTGTCTTTGTTATTACTAGAGCTTTTGCTCTTCCAAATAACTTTGTGAATGAGGTCACAAAAATCCTTGAAAAATTAAGTCAGGATTTTAATAAGAATTGAGCATATTTGTGGGTGAATTTGGAGAAATTTATAAAATGGCATCTTGTTAAATATCACCATATGTATTTCTATATGCATTTATTCATTTTCATTATACTTTAAAATCATTTTATAATTTTCTCCACAAATGTCCTATATATCTTTCATTACTCGTCTTTGATATCCTATAGTTTTCTTACTGTTTTAAATGTTAATTTTTAAAATGTGTTTTTTATTATTTATTGCTAGTATATGAAGTGTAATTGATTTTCTTTTTTAAATGCTATATCTGGCAAATCTAATGAACTTTCTAATTCTAATCCACTTTGTGTCCCTTCAGTTTTTATGTTTACATTAATGTCAGCTGTGAATCCTGTTTTTTTTTTCTTTCTCCACTGTTTGTTTCTTTTTCTCTACTAAATATGCTGGCTAGGATTACAAGGGTGGGACCAACCTGCCATGTTCCTGGCTTAAATGTACAAGAAGGTTGTTTGTTTATTTTTTTTCTTTTTAAAGATTTTTATTTATTTATTTATTTGTTTGTTTGAAAGGGAGAGAGTGAGAGAGAGAGCATGAGAGTGGGGAAGGAAGAGGGAGAGGGAGAAGCAGACTCCCTGTTAAGCAGGGAGCAGACACAGGGCTTGATCCCAGAGTCCCAGGATCATGAACTGAGCTGAAGGTAGACTAACTGAGTGAGCGAACCAGGCACCCCAAGAAGCTTGTTTCAATGAGTGTTTCCTCCATACTACTTGGTTGCCTAGGTGCCTGGGACATAGCTTTTCCTCTTAAACTCTTGAACGTGTTTGATATCTCCTGGGGAAACCCTGGAGCTTACTGATCTTCCAAAGCCTAGAGGAGAGCTTGCTTCTCTCAATGTTCTGCCAAAAATAATCAGTATTGACTATTTTCCAGGGACTTTTCTAATGCATTGTATCAGCTGATTCTGATCTTGGAACACACATCTTAACTATACAGATGTCCTGTTCTAATGTTTTGAGCTCTGCATTTTTTTTCTGGTTTACTTCTCTAGAGATTTTATTCAATTCCAACTACTTCTTAATAATTTTTTTAAAGATTTTATTTATTTATTTGACAGAGAGAGAGCACAAGTAGGCAGAGTGGCAGGCAGAGGGAGAGGGAGAAACAGGCTCTCCGCTGAGCAGGGAGACGGATGTGGGGCTCAATCCCAAGACCCCAGGATCATGACCTGAGCCGAAGGCAGCCGCTTAATGGACTGAGCCACCCAGGCACCCCATTTTTTTTAATAATTTCTTAAAATCTCTGCTCTATTAATGGTACTTTTCTTGTTTACAGTACTGTTACTATTCACTTTATTCTCATTTTAGAGCATCTTATGTGGGAGATGTAGTTTATGGCTTTTATTCTTCCATAGTAAGTTTGTTCTCAAAACGTGTTTTTAAAATCACTCAAGTATACTAATTAATCCATAAGACAGAAAAAACTATACTGACAGAGGGACAATTTGGCAGAAACACGCAGTCTGAAATCCTCCAAGGACTGGGAGTAAAAGTTGTCACGTGAAAGATATTTTAACAAATATGGAATTTGAGACTGAAAAATATTTTTATGTTTTCTTTGGATACTTAGTAGGTACCATAAACTTTAAATTATTAATGATAATACCTTTATTGAGAAATTAGTAGATGTTCATTAGTACTTCCCTACGTATCCTGAATGTGTTATTTCCTTTAGTTCTCACAAAAACATTAAGATGCAGATACTCTGATTATTTCAATTTGTCAGATAACAAAAACGAAGCAAAAGAGATGTGACTTACATAATTTGCCCAGAGCACATCATATAGTTTAGCGTTCTCACTTTCCTAAGGCAGTGGTATACCAGAAAAGCTAGTATTGTATCCATGGACACATTGGCAATAAAGCTCTCCTGACTTCTCAGTAGGCTTCACGCAACATCACCAAAGCCTAAGATCATACAGTATAGTCTATGTCACAATAAATCCCACTTTCCCCATCCTTCTTTCTTTGTTGTGCTGAATCTCAATCTCAGTTTTCTCCATGAAACACATAACACTGTAGGTGGACAATGGTGACACATTCACCACTCTTTCACAAATGGGAATTCTCTATGTGTCCAATTTAAAGCTAATTTAAAGCCTGAATAGCACATGCAGTAGGTAATATCACTACCTAGCATTCTTTCTCTTCCATGAAATGAAGCATACAGATTGTGACTAAGGGTTTTAAGTATTATAAAATAGAATGTTTTTGTTGTGAATTTCTTTGAAAAGGGGAGTTCCACCTAAGATTTTCTGAGGTTTGGCTTTAGTTTCACTTATGTAAGGTAAGATTTCCTGGTACCTGCATGCCACCCCTCTGATACCCAGCAATAACCTCTCATTATCACCACCCTCACAAAACTGAATTATATCCATTTATTTTTATGCCTACCTTTCCCACTGAATTTATATTTTGAAAAAAAAAAGGATATTTATATTAAAACTCTGTTGCCTAGGACAACACTTAATATTCAGTAAATGTACAAATTTGTTGCTAGATCACATGTGTAAATTTATCTATTTTGGTAGATTCTTCAAGTATTCATTTGCTTATTTAACATTAGTAATACTAAGTAGCTATTACTTGAGAAAGCAAACTGCATGCTTGGAGGTAAAGATGAAATAGCTGGTTCAGAAAAGATGAATAAAATAAAAGAACTATCCTCAGTGAACAAACTATGGAAATAAACTAACCAAATGCAGAACACACAGTTATAAATTACTCATTTAAATACATTTTTACATAAAACCTTCAGTTTTTAAGGTGGCATTACATTTGTAGAAACTTTAGGAAGTAGATGAATGTTTAAATACAATTTGCCTTTACATAAAAAAAATCTTCTAAGTTCTCTGCATTCTTAGTCCTTTATAACAAATAAACTGTGTTTATATTTATATGAGCAAAGCATAAATAGTTTGGGGAGTTGATTTTATACTTAATTGTACTATAAGGGTAAGTGGCCTTCAATGGTCCATTAAGATTGATGACATTCATCAGTGTGTTGCTGGAATGAATAGAGATTTATATTTTTCTTAATAATAAAAAATTACTTAATTTCCAAAGGACATAACAAAATATTATGAAGTAGGACATGCACAAATATACAGACACATAAGTTTTATAACTCTCCTTGTTTATTCTTTTTCATGTCTCAATATATTACAACTAACTCCATTCTTTCAGTAACACAAAGGAATCTGGGATGTATAAAATTAAGGAAATCATACATAAAGCCCATATATTTTATAAAATAGACTTAATAAACTCAGTATTATATTTTATTGTTAATTTAACTTAAGGTAATATCTATTTATTAATTCCTCCAATTTACTTATCTCAGTGATAGATCTGAGAAACATTTTTTTTGTCAGAAGTAATGTTTTCTACTCTCTTCTCTCTAACTAGTTGAATCATCTTGACAAATCACTGAAATTCTTAATTGTTAAGTTTCCTAAAATAAAAAGGAAATTGCTATTACCTTTTCATTTCCTCACCAATATACTTCAAAGCAAGAAAGTACATTCAGAAGTATTATGAACGTTTCCCACCGTGTTAATTTTTATGTTAATTGTATTCCTGTTGAACAGTATCATGCAATCCAAAGGTTAAGGCCCTACTGAAAAGAGAGTTTAAAGGAGAGTTTGGCTAAAGTTTGATCAAGGAAAGTGTCTTTGTCAAGGGGTGTTCTACTTTGGGGGAAGGAAGACAAGTTTTTACAGAGGCTTAGCCACAATAGTCCAGCTGGTTTCATGAAGAGCTGGGCAAAAACAGTTCTCAGAAAAAGAGGGAATCTTTCTTGGTATTTAGCAGCTATGGGCTATCTGTGTTTGGCAAGAGGGCTGGAAAGGAAAAGTGGAGGTTAAGTTCATAGAAGGCTCACAGTGGAAAATGTCTTCAGAGCATCTCATGTGGAACTTCCATTAATATAATAAAGTAAATAAAAAAAATACAGTAAAGTAAATAATCAGATTTTTCTTGGTAAACTCTAACGTGTTTATAAATTATTAGAAGATTAAGTGGTAACTACAAGGTTTGTAAAATAAAAGAGGTTGCATCTTGATTATGGATAGAGGATGAGCTTTACGGGGACAGTTATGTATGGGGAAGATTTGCACACACACTCACACAGACAAGGGAATTCATGATGACTTATCCATCCTTGTGGAGGGACAAGTAGGAAAGTTGGGTGAAGTTGGACATTTGAAGAAAGAAATGAGAATCTAAGCATTCAAAATAAATATCCTATAATCATTTCATTTTTATAAATGTTAGTTTCAAAGTACATAATGCTATACAGTCACATTGTTTATGAAAGAGTTTTAAATCGTTTAAAGCTTTATTTTTTATAGTTTAAAGCTTTAAATAGTTTTTCTTATTATGTCAAGTTGGCTATATCTATATACACTACTCAGACTTTAAATCATGTAATGTGGTACAATTAAATGTATATTTAAAACCAACCAGGCTTTAAAAATATTCAATCTTCCTTTTGTGTATCATAAGGGACACTTAGGTAAGCACTATAGCAATTACTGATGGATAGAAAAAAAATCATCAAATTATATTTTTCACTCATAAATGTAAATGATTTAGATATCTGCCATTTAAAATCAATGTTCGGTACTCTAAAAACTAAAGAGGAAACTCTTTTGCATTTAAATGGCAAGCAGTGACTCTCTTACATGACAACGATGCAGTAGAAAAGGTCAATCTAAATATATTTGATATTAAAAGTAAATATACTCAAATATAGTACTTGACTAGAAAATAGGTCTTTAAAATTAAAAGTGCTGTGCAAACATTATCCAACTGACAGTTTGTAAAATGTCCAAAATTCAGGATACCAAACTTTTTAAGGGGGGCCAGGAGTTATACTTTGATAGTGTTTTATTTCAAAAATTATCTACTATTTACAATCAGCAATGGCTCAGAGAGGTGATTCCAACAAATCATTTATATATTCAAAGCAGGAGATTCAGCTCCTCCATCACTGACCTCTGGGCAATCTGACCACACATAAAGTTTTCTATTCACTAGAACAACTTACTGTGTCATTTAATTTTGGTTTTGGTCTTTTAAATATTTATATGCCAGTCTCCTATTGATAAATCGTTAAATTAATTAAAGCCAATGAGAAATGATTTCAAGTTCATAATTTGAATACATTATTATTTATCTTTTTGGAAGCTGTTTCATTTAAATAATAATGAACAAAGAAAAAATATATTTATATATTTTATATGTATACAAAGGTACAAACTCAGTAGTTACAGAAGTGAACGTAAAAAGCGTATTTTTCTTATGATTTAGGATTTTGAGAAAAAAGCAAACCAGTGTTAAAGAAAACCACACAGACAAGATGAAAAGACAGAAGGTGGATATGTTTCAGGACTACTGCCTATCCCTGTTTACATACCGCTTTGACTGAGTATCAACTGAACGAGCTAATGTATTTATGGTTCTTAACGCTGCTTCTTCTCATATTAGGCTCCCAGTAAATCTCCCTCTAGACACGATTTTCCCTTTGGCAGGATATAAAATAAAAGGTAATGCACACTTAAATAAATTAAATGCAATACGTGATGGCAAATAAATGGACTTGAAAAATGTCTTAAATAATTTAGATTAATATACATACCTGCTGTTTTCTCAGATGCATTTTTTATACAGTAGTTTTAGGTACTGCAGATAGAAGATTTGAACATAGTTAGGAGCACCTATTTAATGATTTCTTTTCAGTCCAGGGCTACTCTAAAAGAAACAGGGTTCAGGAAATAGGAAATATCTGATAAAAAGTCAGCTAAAAAGGAAGCATGTGTTTTCAGTGCTTGAAAATCAAATTCCCTGAAATTCCAGCCTTGCATAGTTTTTAAGTGATATCATGCATATGCTTGCCAAAAATTAGTCCAAAATATAAAATGTGTTCTAGTATCTTCTTCACTTGCAAATTTATCTGAAATGAGTCTTCTTTAGATCCTTAGGCAAAGGACATCCATTTAAATGTGGCATTATATTGTATATTTTTTTAAAGATTTTTAAATTTATCTTAGAGAGCAGGGCAGAAGGAGAGAATATCCAAGCAGACTCCTGCTGAGTGCAGAGCCGGATGTGGGGTTTGATCACATGACCCTGAGATCATGACCTGAGTGGAAAGCAAGAATCAGACGCTTAACTGACTAAGCCACCCAGGCGCCCCTATTGTATACTTAACTTTATATATTAAATTTATCTACTTAAAAAAAATACTTTAATGGTTTATTTTCAGACTAAATAAAATATATAATAACAATAGTACTAATATCTGTAATTAATTAAATGCTCATTGAATGTATGCCAGCTACCCCAAGTTATTGATTCTTTTTCATATTACTTAATTTCATGCATACCATACCAATCAGAACTATCATCATTAATATTTCACCAATGGGAAAACTAGCATATATGGAGGTGAAGTACACTGCTCTAGGTTACACAGTAAGAGGTATCCAAATTAAGATTTGAGTAGGACTATTTGAACTCATTGCTCTTACACTTTCCACAGATGTTTTTCAGCTAACATGTCAGATGTTAAATCATATACGCCAGACATAAATTTGATAGTTAGACAAATTCACTCTCCTGGGCTTCCAGGCATCATCTGGGACTCTGAGTTGCAATCCTCTTGATACAACATGCCAATTCTCTATTGAGAAATGTCAGAAGATAAAATGATAGGACACCTTTTACACTCTGGCCAGCCTGTCATTTAATCTGCCCATACATACCACATGAGGCTTTGTTTACTTTAAAAATGTCTTTATTGAAAACTCGGGATAATTTCAGATGGGAGAGATAATTTTTTCACTAACTTATACTTTTCCATATGTCCCAGGAGTAGGTACTGAAACACCTGACACTCAAGGTATTTGTTTTGTCTCATTTTTTATATGGTTTCTATGGCCTCGAAGTTTAAGAAACAAAGTCCTGAATGATGATATGTGACTATTTAACAGTCCAGTTCAGTGACGGTAATGGGAACTTTGCCTTTCTATACCTAGAATTGTGAGTGAAAGTAGGTATGCTCTAAAATCTCCCATCAGATGCCCTAGGGTAAGTACAAATAAGAGAAAGAGGGGAACTTCCCAAAACTAGATGGCTTCTGGACGCATTTCTGGGGAACTCTGAACACCGCAATTCAGCAGCAGAGAGTAGATTTGCTTTTTTGAAAGCTTTTCAGCAATAGTGGCACCCAGGACTCAAGAGTTGTATGAGAAGACTTTGAATAATGTAAACAATTTTAATTAAAATGTGTTTAAATATATAAAACCATAAATATGAATATACATAGCTTTACACATTTATATAATGAAACATATTTATAAATGTAAAACAAGGAAAACCATAAAGTCAATGACATTCAAATTTGCAATAAGGTAATGATATTATCTTACTCACTTCAACATGTCTGTCGGCACCCTGTATCATATGTCATTGAAGTCTTCCAACTTTTCTCTTTATTTGAATTACTTTATTTGAGCTCTTTGTATGCCTCAGGGGCTATCAATTAGCAAGGATTTCCTTTATGAGTCTACTTCTGCACTTTCTCATCAGTCCAAACCCACTTACATTGTGCTACTATAATGCTCTAAAAATACATATAAATTCAGGCTCTGAAGTAGCATGTATGTATTTACAAGGTTTCTTCTGGATGATCCAGAATGTACTCATATATGTTTAAATTATAATAAAAATGAAAACCTAAAATGAAACTATTCTCATAGGAAACTTCTAAAATCTCTGTTTGGAGAACAATGATAGAGAACACATTCCCCTGTTGAAATTCTTCTGCATAATAGAGAATTAGCTTCTTAACTTTTTAAAAATTTGGACTGTAGAAAACAACATATATTTTCTGTAAATTTTATAATGCAAGCAGGGTACTCTGGCAAACAGAATATTTTCAGACACCAAATATTAAGTAACCTTTCAGTAGAAAATAATTATTAATTTCAAAAGCAATTATCATATATGTATTCTCCAAAGTATTTGGTGTTAACTGTATCATAATGCCTTTTACACTTTGTTACTATTATCTCTTCGATTAGTCATATCTCTAATACCAAAATATGTATTCTTCAAGGGCAGACACCATCAGTGTGAAATAGTACTTAGCTTAATATCTGACACAGAGTTCACACTAATTAAATATTTGTTAAATAGTAGATAAACTATTTGAAACAATACACATCAAAGTCCTAATTGTAGAAGGGCTTAACATAAATTTCTCTTTTTAAATAAACATCTGATTTTAAATCTGTCTGCATTATAATCTCCTTTGCTCTGTAGTTGGTAAATAAATCCTCAGTTACCTATTCCATCTCTTAATGGGTTTATTTATTTTTTTTTAAATATTTGTATTTATTCATTTGAGAGAGAGAGAGAGCACAAGCAGGGGGAAGGACAGAGGGAGAAGGAGAAGCAGACTTGCTACTGAGCAGGACCCTGGGATCATGACCTGAGCCAAAGGTAGCTGCTTAACCAACTGAGCCATGCAGGCGCCCCTCTAGTGGGGTTTAAAGAAATTAATATATAATAGTGGAAGGTTACTACTGCCATATGTTTCCTTTTGAGCATTCTAGGCACTTCTTATTTTTCTCCATTAGCAGTGACGGGAAAGGCACCAATACGTATTGAGCACAGTTATTTAAACCTATCCAAAAGAGCACAAGTAGGACCCTTCCAAATGTTGTGTTTATTTTTTTAATTTTATTTATTTATTTATTTATTTATTTATTTATTTATTTAGAGTGCAAGTGGGGGGAGGGGCAGAGAGAGAGAGAGAGAGAGAGAAAATCTCAAGCAGACTCCAAGCTGAGCACGAGCCGGATGCGGGGCTCGATCCCATCACCCTGCGATCATGACCCAAGCCAAAATCAAGAGTCGGACACTTAACCAACTGAGCCACCCAGGTGGCCCCCCAAATGTTGTCTTTTTAATGTCAATGTATTTTCTGCCCTCAGACATTTTATCCTTTATAAGTGTTTCCTGTAATGCCTATGAGGTATAAGAAATTTACCTAATTATTTTTTTCTTAAATATTAAACTTGAGAAAACATTTAAAACATCTAATTCTTTGTTAGGTCCCTATAATGCCTTCTTTTTTTTTTTTTTTTTGAAAGATTTATTTATTTCAGAGAGCGAGAATGAGAGAGAGAGAATACATGAGAGGGGGGAGGGTCAGAGGGAGAAGCAGGCTCCTCGCCGAGCAGGGAACCCGATGCGGGACTCGATCCTGGGACTCCAGGATCATGACCTGAGCCGAAGGCAGTCGCTTAACCAACTGAGCCACCCAGGTGCCCCCTGTAATGCCTTCTTAAGCACTCTTTAGATGAGCTACCTTATGTTAAATAACTTAAAAATGTCTCTGGGGTTTCCAGAGTTCTCAAATAGTATATTAACCCATTCTTCTTACTATAATTTAAAGGAGGGATTGGACAGGGGAGAAATATTCTACATTTATATGGATTCCTTTAATATTACTTAATAAAGGCTTGCAGTTTTGTTTACAAAGTTAAAACATATATGCACCCACACACACACACACACAGACACCTTGCTATGAAATACAGCTTTAAATTATATCTTATTTCTTTGATACTTTAAAATACAATCCATCTAAAGATTAAAAGTATTTAAGAGCTGTGATAGTTATGATAGTTTTCTGTATTGTGATATTTTTCTGAAACTTGCAATAGTTTTTTGTATTCACCTCAGAAAAGAAACACTTACACCCTCTCTCTGTTTAAGAAAAATGGTCTCACAGAGATAAGTGGCATCTCCCATGTTAGCAGTTTATTAAAGTTCAAATGAAAAGAAGGATTTCCATTTTCAAGGAAAGCAAGAAAAATATGAAAGAAATGCATAGTACTCTAGCACTTAGACTGAGTTTGTAGGGAATTAAACATGAGAAATTCTGGTTTTAAATGTTGGTTAGCTTGCATTTAACTACTCACATATACTAACCTACGTATAATTTGCAAGGTAACTTAATAAAAGTGTTTATATCTGAGAAAATACCTTTCTATTAATTGAGCCCCAAATTGTCTTGTGTAATTATTATGGCATTTTTCCAGCAGTTCATATCGACACAAAAATTGAGTCATATATTATCCAGAAATGTAAAATGATCCATTCAAGTTTCTTAAACTATGAAGTCCTGGAAATAAGTGAAATCTATGAACAGTACATATATTAATCGTCTAGGGCTGCTCTACTGCAGTATCATGAACTGGGTGGCTTAATACAACAAAGATTTCTTGTCTCACAATTATAGAGCCTACACGTCCAAAATCAAAACGTCTGCAAGATGGTTCATTCTGCAAGCTCTAGGGGACAATCTATTTAATGCCTGTCTCCTAGCTTCTGGGAACAGCTAGCAGTCCATAGTACTCCCTGATCTGTTGTATATGCAATTTCTGATGGCAGCTTCCTCAGTTTACAGATGCTTTGCTGTAAGCTCTGCCTGAGTCTTTACTTGACATTCTCCATGCACATTTCTATCTCCAGATTTCCCTCTTAGAGTGATGCCAGTCATATTGTAATAATTTCATTTTAACTTGATAGCATTTGCAAAGATTTCCTAAATAAGATAACCTTCATAGGTACTAAGGGTTAGAGGTATAAAACATCTGTTTTGGGAGGAATACGTTAAAATTATAATAATATGTTCAAAAATAGTATGTGTTCAATGTTAATTTTTCTGTTTACCAATTTAGCTTCCTCTCTCCAAGCAAAGGCAAGAAAATATCGCCCTTTCTAAGCTACTACCCTAACTTGGAGAATTTTTACAGGGTTCTAGATATGTAGAAAAAAAATCCCCTTTATTTTGCAATAATGATATATGCTACTATATATAATAAATACAGCAAAAACAAAAGAAGGCACTTTAGTTACGAGGTTTCTACTTTTTTATTCTCTCTCTCTCTAACTTTATTACCACATGTTACAGAGCACTCTGGAAGAATAGACCTCAAATGTAATTTTTAATGGAGACAAATAAATTTTTAAAGATTTTATTTATTTATTTGATAGAGAGAGAGAGACAGCGAGAGAGGGGACACAAGCAGGGGGAGTGGGAAACGGAGAAGCAGGCTTCCCGCCGAGCAGGGAGCCCAATGTGGGGCTCGATCCCAGGACCCTGGGATCATGACCCGAGCCTGATTAACGACTGAGCCAGCCAGCCGCCCCAAGACAAATAATTTTTAAATACATTTTAGATTTACCTAATTTTTTCTCACTCTATGAAATTTGTTCGTATATATGTGTGTGTATATATACATGTACATATATATAAAATTTGGTAAAAATCACTCATTTTTCCCATTATTTGCTGATTTAGATTAACTGTAGTGTCATTGGTTTGATTATGTGAAAACTGATTATTATGGATTTTTTAAACGACATTTTAACAAAAATATTTAAATCATTTGATCAACTTTGGCCTGATCTATATCTGGAAGTATTAAGAAGTAAATTAACTTAGGGCACCTGGGTGGCTCAGTCGTTAAGTGTCTGCCTTCGGCTCAGGTCATGATCCCAGGGTCCTGGGATGGAGTCCCACATTGGGCTCCCTGCTCAGCGGGGAGCCTGCTTCTCCCTCTGCCTCTCCCCCTGCTTATGTTCTTTCTCTCGCTGTGTCTCTCTGTCAAATAAATAAATAAATAAAATCTTTAAAAAAAAAGAAGTAAATTAACTTAATCTCTATATTCAGATAATGGTTCCATCTATTTTAAATTACTTAAATTTTCCTACTATAGGAGTTTATCTTTTTACATTTCTCTTTTTAGCCTTAAATCAGCTAAATTATATAGAATTAAATTATTTATCAAATACTATGATATGAAAACACATAATTTATATGGTAACAATAACATAAAAGAACGGGGGGGAGCACAGCAATTTGAAAGAAATTTCCAGATTTCATTGACATTGGTATTAATCTGAACAAGATTATTTTAAAGATGATAATTATAATATACAGCACAACCATTTCAAAATAACTTTATATATAAATATATAAATATCTATTATATTGCAATTAAAGTGTTACATTAGAGGGGTGCCTGGGTGGCTCAGTCGTTAAGCATCTGCCTTCGGCTCAGGTCATGATCCTAGAGTCCTGGGATCGAGCCCTGCATCAGGCTCCCTGCTCCGCGGGAAGCCTGCTTCCCCCTCTCCCACTCCCCCTGCTTGTGTTCACTCTCTCGCTGTGTCTCTCTCTGTCAAATAAATAAATAAAATCTTTAAAAAAAATAAAGTATTACATTAGAAAATGTCTATGTAGCACAAAGAGAACAATAATGAAGAAACAGAAATAGAAAGCCATAAGACATATAGCAAATAGCAGCAAAATTACCAATATAATTCCTATCTTATCAATTACATTATATGTAAATAGATTAAAACTCTAAAAGCAGAGATCAGCAGAATAAAATAAATAAATAAATAAATATATATATATATATATATATGCACCATGTAAACAGCAGGGAAAAGAGAATTGTAGTGGCTATAGTAATATCAGGGGGGAAATGGCTTAAAGAACATTTGTTACTAGAGCAAAGAGGGGCTTTTCATAATGATAAACAGATCTAAAAACCAATAAAATATAATAATTAATTAATATGCACCTACCAATAAAGTTCCAAAATACATGAAGCACAAAACTGACAGAATTGAAGGGAGAAATAGACACTTCAAAAATAAGAGTTGAGAGTAGTATTCGTGTTAATAAAACCATAAAACTACCAACAAAAAAAAAGTTGAGAAAAAAAGAGTTGAGGACTTCAATATCCCACATCTAATAATGACTAGACAACTAGGCATAAGTTAAATAAGAAAACAGAAGACTTGAACAACACTGTAAATCCACTAGACCTAACAGACATCTGTAGGACACACCACCCAACAAGAGCAGAATATATACTCTTCTCCAGCACGCATGGAACATTTTCCAGAACAAACACTATGCCAGGCCATAAAATAAGCTTCACTAAACTTAAATAATTTAAATTCTATAAAGTATCCCTTGCAACCACAGTGGAATTAAATTTGAAATCAATAACCTGGGGAAAGGGCACCTGGGTGGCACAGTTGCTTGAGCCACCAACTCTTGATCTCAGCTCAGCTTGTCATCTCAGGGTTGTGAGATCAAGCCCTGAGTTAGGTTGCGCGCTCAGGGCAGAGTCTGCTTGAGATTTTCTCTCCCTCTCCCTCTGCCTATCCCACTCATGCTCTCTCTCTCTAAGTAAATAAATCTTAAAAAAAAAAAAAGAATGAGGGGAAAATTCTGAAACTCACAAATATGTGGAAATTAGACAACTAACCCTAAATAACACAACATAAATAAAAGAATAAAAGAAGGATCAAGGGATAAATTAGAATATACTTTGAGATGAATGAAAATGAAAACACAACATACCAAAAACTGCAGAATACAAGTAAAGCAAAGTTTAAAGGGACATTTATAGGTTAAAAGGCCTGAATCATAAAAAAGAAAAATCTCAAAGCAATAACTTAACCTTCTACATTATTCTAGAAACAAGCAAAAGAACCAAAAACTAAGTTCAAGTAGCTAAATTAAAAAAAATAAAAATAGTAATAAAATGGAAATATATTAAATGGAAACTAGAAAAATAATAGAGAAAATCAGTAATCAAAAGCTGATTATTTGAAAAGGTCAAACAAAATGGAGAAAACTTTAGTTAGATTGTCCAACTGAAAGAAAAGAGAAGATTCAAATTACTACAATCCAGAACAAAAGAGGAAATGTCACTACAAACCTTAAGAAAGAAAAAGGATTATAAGGGAATACTATGAATAACTATATATCAACAAATTAGACAACTAAGATTGATGGACAAAACCTAGAAATACACCAAAACTAACTCTAGAAAGAAAAAGATAATCCAAATATACTTTTAATAAATTAAGAGACTGGATTTGTAATTTTAAAACTTTTCACAAGAAAAAGCCCAAGTAAAGATTAGTTCACTGGTAAATTCTACCAAACATTTAAAGAATAAATGCCAATCCTTTCAAAACTTTTTCCATAATAAAAGGATCACTTACACACCAATGTTTTTAGCAGTAATACCCATAACCACCAAAATGTGGAGAGAACCCAAATGTCCATCAACTGATGAGTAGATAAATAACATGTGGTGTATCAACACAATGAAATATTACTTGGCAGTAATGATTGATACTGATGAAACACTATAGCCTTGTGCTAAACAGGAAAAAAAAATGTCACCCACACATACACACACAAAATAAAGACCACATACAGTATGAATACATTTATATGAAATTTCCAGAATAGATAAATCTATAGAGATAGATCTTAATTTACTAGATGCTTAGTGCTTTGTGTGGAGATAGGCAGGAGGGAATTGAGTAACTGCTTAACAAGTAGAGGCAGTGCTTCTTTTTGGGGTGATAAAAATGTTCTAAAATTATACTGCAGTGATGGTTATACAAATGTATGAATTTTCCAAAGAAATTGAATTGCACACTTTAAATAGGTAACTGTTTTGATGTGAATTAGATATCAATATAGATGTTTTAAAAGAAAGCAAAGCAATCCCTTTTCACAGACAACATGATTTTGAAAATAGGAAGTCTCAAATCTACAAATCATATTAGAACTAAGAAGTATATTTAGAGGGGCTGTAAGACATATTTTAATGTACAATATTTATTTATATTTTTATTTCCTAACAATAATCATTTGAAAAATAAAACTCAAAAATAGAATTTTTAAAAGGATAAAAATTAAATACTGAGTATGGTAATTATGAGAGAAATTAAACAAGACATGAGAAATTGAGAAATATAACATGTTCATGGAAAGAATGACAGTATTGTTGACATATCCATTTTCTCAAATTGATCTATAGATTTAAAAAGTTCTCAATCAAAATCTGACGGGATTTCTTGAAGAGATTGTGAGACTCAATCTCATATTTGCATGGAAACACAAAAAAGCAAGAATATGAATATAATACAAGACTAGTCACTCCCCCAAAAAAACTTTTAAAAAAGAATAATAAGGATGGAAGACTTGATTTCATTATGTACTCAAAAGACACAGTGATTAGTTTATCAGGAAATGAAAGACAATTCCTGAGATACTTTACAATGAGATAAGCTCTACTATGGACCCCACTTACTGCCTGGAGAGAGATTCCATGCTGCAGCACAGGAAAGGGTAAAATAAGCCAGGGGGAGAAGAGGTTACTCAATGAGTTAGAGAGAGACAGCTGAGGTCCTTGGGAGACCACGTTGACTAGTGGTCACAAGACATAATACCAGAGAGAAACGCGTCTACAGAAAGAGAACTCAAATGCAAATACGTGAGGAAATCAGCCAAGATCTGGGAAAGAAGTATTTGAAAGAAATGGAGGTAGGTCTGCAACATTCACAAAGGGCTGGCAAGAACACCTGTTTCCATCAGTCTGTAAATTATCCTTAGTAATGGGGCATAAGGTCAAGAACATGGAAACATGTCCATTAAGAGAATATAACTAGTGTAAGAATGAGCACTGTTACAGACACACCAAGGTCATCTTGAGAGAAGACCTGAAACGATCAAATTGTTTCCAAGTAACTTGCTGGAAATGGCCAGCAATCCCTGTACGGAAGGTTGAAAGATTACTCCAGACTTTGGTGAGAAAGAGGAGAAGCAAGGGGGTCGACCCTTTGCCTTTCTTTGTTCCCGTTTTTATTCATCTTTCAGGATAATCACAAATCCTTACCACCGTTTCTCAAGCATGTGTGATGTGTGACAAAGGGTTTTACTGGAATTAGGAGGATCTGTTTAAAAGATACAATATGCTAATCTGCATGTTCTATGAGTGCTGCTAAACATAGCCTAGGGGACAATGCATAAGTCTCTTAGATCACAGGGTGGCTGTTTGGGCTAAGAAAGCTTCCGCGAAGGCAATTCCCCTCGGCATTCCAAAGGCCTATGCCCTTCTCCGAAAACTTCCCTCACCCCCAGCGGCTTCTGTTGTTACATTTTAGCAAGCCAGGTATTATGATTTCATGTTCTACTGTAACCCCAACAGTAACTATATTCTAGAACTGAGCTCTAAGATATTTATAGAAATATAAAAATATCCAGCACCCAAAAAATTTAAAATCCACGGGATTACATTCATGCAAAGAAGTAGGGAAATATGACCATGATGAGGAGTTAATTCAATCAAAACAAACCTCAAAATAAAACAGATTTTAGAATTAGGAGGCAAGGTCCTTGAAACAGTCCATATTCTATATGTTATATAGATAACATATTCTATATGTTAAAAAAATTAGATACACAAAAAAATCTTAAAAGATCTAGTTAACTGGTATTGATTAAACTATGAGATTATTAAAACTTATCTGAGATAAAGAGTACATCAATGAAATTAATGGCAGATTAGACACCGAAGAAGAATTAATGTACTTGAAAACAGAGCAATATAAACTATTCAAAATGAAATATAGACAAAATAATTCAATCTGTAGATATAATGGCTGAAAATTGTACATAATTTGGCAAAAATTATAACCTCCAGATATAATAAAGTATTTGTTAAATTAGAAAAAATATCAAAACATGACTCCAAAAATGATCTTTATTATGAAATCACAAATAATTCAAAAGTAAAAGGTAAAAAGTGTATAGATACACATATAAACATTATATATGTGTGTATATGCATGTATAATATATATATGTATATCTACAGTAAGATACACATGTACATTATATATGTGTGTATATGCATATATAATATATATGTATATCTACAGTAAGACACATGTACATTATATATGTGTGTATATATACTATATGCATGTATACATATACATTATATGTGTATATAAATGTGTGTATGTGCATATTTTCAGAAACTTTCATACCTGTCTCAATTTTTGATAGGGAAGACAGGCAGAAAATCAGTAAGAACATAACAGACTTAGCACTATCAAACAATTTGTCTTAATTGTCATTTTGAAAAAGTTCATTCAACCACAGCTAAATGAAACCTTTTCAGGAGCAAGAAGAAACTTAAAATTAAGATAGTTCTGTATCCTGGGCAGCTTAGTCGGTTAAGCATCTAACTCTCGATCTCAGCTCAGGTCTTGATCTCAGGATTGTAAGTTCAGGCCCCACACTGGGCTCCATGCTGGGCATAGTGCCTACTTAAAAAAAAAAAAAAAAAGTAGATATGTACCCAGAATATATAAAATGCTCTCAAAACACAGTGAAGCAAACAACCCAACACCACCATACAAATTGGCAAAAGATTTAAACAGACATTTCACCAAAGAAGATACAAATAAACACAAGAAAATACGCTCATCATCACTAGTTACTAGGAGAATGGAAATTAAAATTACAATGATTTTCCAATAATGATCAGAGTATAATAGTTAAAAATTAGAAAAAATTAAAATGTCCATAAATATTGTATCTACACAGTAGAATACTATGTCTCAATAAACATGAATGAACTATTGATACCCACAATGACATAGAAAAATCTCAAAAATGTTGAGATAAAGAAGTCAGGCAAGAAGGATTATAAGTTGTATGATTCCATTTACATAAAACTCTAGAAATATAAACTTATCTAGAGTGACATGAAGTACATAAGCAATGCTTTGAATTAGGCAGGGCTAGAAATGAGAGATTATAAAGGGGCATAAGGAAACTTTTGGGGGATAAATATGTTCATTTTGATTCTAGTAATGATTTTACAAGTTATACATATGTCAAAATTTATAAGAATTTACACTCAATATGTACAACATTTTGTATATTGATCATGTTTTAATAAATTGTTTAAAAAGATCAAAATATCCTACAATAAATCTGTTTAAAAAATTAAAGTGAGGTAGTAAGGTATAGGTGGAGAAGTTCTTTAAAAAATATTAACAATACAAAATGTCTCTAAAGATACAGAGCACTTAGAACATTCATACATTTATAATTTTAAATGGTAGGTTATAGATAAGTATTTGACATTTCTCTGAAAATTATTCATTCTCCTACTGTATGATACATATTTAAACTCTCAGGTATTTACTAAATAGAAGGAAAGCATATAGCCCTAAAAAGAAGGTTGAAAAAAATGGTTTATAGCAGCCTTATTCATAGTAGCCAATACATTGAAAATAATCCCAATAACTATCCACATAAAAAGGAAATTATGGCATATCTATATAATAGAATACTACTCAACAATTAAGAAAAAAAAGAAACTGCAGATACAGACAAACACATAATTTCAAAAACCATTGTATGGAGTAAAATAGGCCAGGGCAATATATAAAATTCAGTAAAAGCAACACTAATCCATGGGTAGGAATATGGTATGCGTTTGAATGGGAAGGGCCAATGATGAATTTTCTGGGATGATAGCTTTGGTCTTTATTCTTTTGGTGTGCAGATTACAAGGATTTATGCAATTTTGAAAATTCAATGTATGAACCACTTAAGGTCAATATATTTTACTGTATGCAAGTTATACCTCAATATAAAAGAAATATAACCATATATATGTTACCTATATAACTATATACACAACTATATAATAATTTCTCTTAATTTTTATTACAAGCAGATAGAAGTTTTTTAACAGGAAATTGGGCATATATCTTTTCTGGCCACAAATCAACAAATACATCTACCTTGCCACCTCCCTGGAACATGGATCATGAAGCTAACTTCTTGTTTCCTCTCTTCATGAGCCACCTCTTCCCCCAAACACACACAAACAGATACAAACACATCTATGTTCTCCTTACTTCCATGATGGCTATCTTAGTTCATTTGGATTTCTATAAAAAATGTTATGGACCGGATGAATTACAAACAGTGGATTTTTTTTTTTTCTTTTTTCTCGCTGTTCTAGAGGTTAGGTCCATGTCAAAGTACTGGCAAATTGTGTCTGGTGAGAGCCCACTCCATGGTTCAAGGTGATTCAGAGCTGGCAGTCTTTTTGCCTTGTCCTCATAAGACGGAAGGAGCAAAGGATCCCTATAGAGTGTCTTTTTTAAGAGCATTAATCCTACCCCTGAGGGGTTCACCCTCATGACCTAATCACCTCCCAAAAGCCCCACCTCCAAATTCCATTATATTAGGGGTTAGATTTCAACATATGAATTTTGAGGAACACAAATATTCAGTCTATAGTCATGGCTTTCCCTCATCCACAAAGGTATAACAAGTTCTTACTGCTGTGACAGGAAGTTAGAACTTACTCCATATTATATTTTGCCTGAGACTCTTCTGTCTGCTATAAACCCTTTCCCTTTTCTGAGATTACAGATTGAATCTCAAAATGTCAGCAAGCAACTCTGATTTAACTGTCAAATCCCTCCACAGAACTGAGCACTGAGTTCAAATGAGAAAAATGTTACAAGAAGAAATGCAAAATCTCATTTTTCTCCCATATATTTTTGTTTCCCCAAATCATCCCTGCATTCCAGAATTCATTCCTAAGAGCCTACTTACTGCTAACCATATCTTCACATGAATTTCAATATATTTTTGATTGATTATGATTTATCTCAAATTACTATGTCCAGAACTCCCTTCATTCAACCTCATAGAAAATCAGTAACCAATCATGCTTGGCATCTATCCATTTCTTCTTATTCTTATTGTCACTGTCAGGTGGTGATTATTTCTCATTGAATCGATTTCACAGCTACCAGACCTCTCTTGTTACCACCACAAAAACATCATTCTCATACCACCACTACTTGTAATCTGCCCTCTTCATATCCAAAACTTTGTGGTTTTCTAAAGATACCATATTCTTCATCTCTTTTGGAATTTTACACATTCAATTCCTTCTACCTAGAATGCTCTTTCCTTTTCTCATTGATAAACTCCTACTTATTCTTTGAGTCTCATCTTAGATGTGAATTCCAATGTGAGGTTTTTCTAGGTACTCAAGAGATTATGTGCCTTTTCTGTGGGCTGCCTTGTCCTTTTGAACTAAGAACCATTATAACTCTTATCATATTGCACTTTAATTGCATATTTACTTACTACTAGCCATTTGAGGGCAGATACTCTCAGTTATTGTAGCATTCCTAATATCTAAAACTAACCATAGTGTTTCATGAGTTTCGTTTCATTTGTTGAGGCAATTAATAGATAAGAAAAATACTATTACAGAAATGGGGATAGAAGTCAGAATTCTAGATTATTTCATATAGACTTCAATAAATACAATGCCAAATATTAAGATAAAGCATAACAGCATACTTGCTCTGATTATATTGAAAGATAAGTTAAGTATTTGCTTGATATATATGCACTTTAACTTTAATCATGTAGTTGTATTGTAGAGGTTTTTGATAATTTAACATACATAATTCCATGTTTCAAGTTATAGATTATTCTCTACTAAGGACTGATCGTTATAAAAACAATTTTCGAGGGATGCCTGGGTGGCTCGGTTGGTTAAGTGTCTGCTTTCAGCTCAGGTCATGATCCCAGGTCCTGGGATCTAGTCCCGCATCAGCTCCTTGCTCAGCAGGGAGCCTGCTTCTCCCTCTGCCTGTCAATCCTCCTGCTTGTGCTCTCTCTCTCTCTGACCAATAAATAAATAAAATCTTAAAAAAAATTTTGAGGTGTTCTCTGTGATAAAGAGAGACCAGATGGACACTTGTGATGGACAAATTTAAGTTACCATTTTCCAAGATGTAGTGTGCACCCCTCCAACCCACAACTAAAAGAATTATATAATCTAAGAGCTCCTTACATTATAAATCATCTGTAAAAAAACATATATTGTCCTGACCATTTTTTATTATATAGATTTATTGATTGAATTTTTTTAATGTCAACTAAATTGCTATCAAATATAAAACAGGATCTGACATAGTTGTTTAAGAACCGTCATTCAGGTTTTGTCAGATTATTTTATAAAGGAGACAAGGTAATTTCAGTACAAATTTAGCCAAAAGGCTAAAGCATGGTTTGTTTTTTTCCTTAACTGTCATGACTAAATTTTGCCTTTAGTTTTGTGACCTAAGGCAAACCTTTCATTTCACATATTTGCCATAAGGTTGATGGATGAACAGATGGATTGAGCACACTACTGGGTGTCCTATCAGCTGTCTGCAATTCTCCAAACAGTGATGGATAATAAAGTAATATGAGCAAACATGTTTCTTGAAAATGGAAATGTTGGAGTTTTGTGCATCCAAGCCAAACAATGCCTTATTCTATATCTTTAGGAGTTTACTTTATGAAGTCCTATTGCAAATTCTCATACTTTAGTACATTTGTAAATATATCATTTGCCCTTTTTTAATCTAATCAGGTATAGAGCAAAGCATGTCAGAATAATCCAAATGTCATATGGATGTATGCCAGCTATTTATTTAAATAGTTTTAAATGTCTGCATAGAAGGCTGACATTGAATGACTTAATTATCTTAATTATTGATTTCAATCTTTAAAATATCACAGCAATCAGCAATAAGAAACTGAGACTGCTTATTGCTCTTAATCTATTCACCTGTTATTAAGATGTTGATTAGGCAAAATGAATCATCAACAGAACTAACTTTTAACTTTTGTAATAACTAGAATTAATAGTCCCACATCTCCCTCTATCATTAGTCATATACAATTAATGCCAAGGCAAGTCCTTGCTTTTAGACTTAAAATGGCTGACAAGTGAACTTACAAAACCATTTCCAGGGACAGTAAATACTTTCAGGAATAGAACACACAAGATAATACTATTACGTATTATATAATTAGAGGTCTTACTTCCCATATCAGGTGTTTCCATACTTCCTTCCAATCTATATCAGTTTTTCTTATATATCATTTCCTCATTCATATTGAATGCATAATACTTAGGACAAGCATGTCGTCCTAAGATATTTATGTCATTTGGTAACTATGGCACATGATCATGTGTAGATTACATACTACATGGTTGCGTGAACAGTCACCATGGTCTTTCAACTTAAGGTTAGAAAAGTACAGACTGAGTACTGGGCCCAAAGAGACCTGAGTTCCATATTGGTTCTGCCACTTAATAACTCAATGACCGATAAGCAAGTCACTAGACACCTGTGCACTATATTTTCACAACAATAAACAAAATAATCTCAATTTATCTGTGTTGAGAAATTTTAAAGGGATGATTCATGTAAAGTGCCATTCAGATAGTCATTAATGGGCTGCATTTTTTTCCCTTTTTTAAAGAGAAAAAAAAGGAAGACAGTACTGAAGTTTATAGTTAAGAATCTTCTAGTAATATAACATGAAGAAAAAAAGATTGTCTTTTGAGTATCAAAAGTAAAGTCTATATATGTTCTGTCAATAAAGGGATAGCAAAGTCACCTAAAAGAAACAAAATTTGACGCTATTTAATTGAATGTGTTAGTTCAATCTAAAGAAGAATGATGTGGGGCACCTGAGTGGCTCAGTGGGTTGAGCATCAGACTCCTGATCTCGGCTCAGGTCATGATCTCAGGGTCCTGGCATTGAGCCCCACATCAGACTTCCCAGTCAGCAGGAAGTCTGTTTGAGAATTCTCTCCCTCTGCCCCTCCCTCTGTTCATACTTTTTCTCTAAGTAAATAAATCTTAAAAAAAAAAAAAAGGAAGAAGAAGAGCGCTGAGGCAAAGAGGGGGTAGACAAATGAGTAAACACGTCTCAGGGCCAGCAACAGCGGTGTCCATCCCAGCTGTCTCCAAGGAGAGGGAGCTTTCACACACAGACTAAATCTTCCTAGCCATCATGTTTGGATCTATTGACAAATAACATGAGGAGTCTAGGCAGATACATAAAATTTCCTTAGATAGCTGGTCTGCCTCCAAGTTCATGCTCGCCCAGAATTTGCTTCACGGTTATAATCTGGCTTCCTTCCCACTTAATTGTCTTCATAGAATAAATGAACATTTTTTCACACAGTGACTGGGAAGTATTATTATTATTTTTATGACAGTTTTCTTTTCTTTTGTTTTTTTACTGTAACTTAATATATTGGTGGAAACATACTTGCATTGTAGGAGATGGTAATTTGGCCTGGCTACAGAAATGGATATGATATAGATATAAATCAAGATAGAGATATGTCAATACAATCTGTGGACTTATATTCTACTCACTTGTTTTTATTCGGGATCATCATGTTTGTAGCTCTGACTTTCCCAGGTACATTATATATATTTGCCTGGAACTCATGGGAGACCTACCTGCCCTAAAAATATTCCCTATTCATCAGTTGGACCAGAAGATTTAAACACTCCGAATGATCAGACTGCTACAAAATAAATTGCTCAAACAAATAAATGACTCTTGTCCTTTTTTATACCTTTCCCATCACTAGGACCAAAGGTAGATACATTCATTTCTTTATCTTCCTAATTGCTTAACTTCGCAGTGGGGATAAGGAAGAACCCATTGCATACTGAGAAATGGCCTTGCTGTGTTCTGCCTCATACAGTCCTCTGAGGAAATTTTCATCCACAAACAAGGGGACTTGATTATTCACATGACCCATGGAGCAGTCCACATGCATATAGTTCTCTGTTTTTTGTCATCTAGAAGCAATTTTGTTGATGTGAAAAGAAGTTTGCTTTTCTCTTTTTTTTAAAAGATTTTATTTATTTATTTGACAGAAAGAAAGGGAACACAAGTAGGCAGAGCAGCAGGCAGAGGGAGAGGGAGAAACAGGCTCTCCACTGAGGAAGGAGCCTGACATGGGGCTCGATTCCAGGACCCTGGGATCATGACCTGAGCCAAAGGCAGCCGCTTATTTGACTGAGCCACCCAGGTGCTCCAGAAGTTTGCTTCTCTTATCATCATGGAAGGATACTGTCTTTGCTGTTTCCATTTTCTAATTTATTCTGGGAAGATCTCTTTGGTTACACTCTGGTTTCTCTTCAGATCACATAAATCTTTTGCCTTTTACTCTCTGCTTTTGAAAGGTAGAACAAGTGATTGGGAGATGGGCAGGGTGGCCAGCCCCATAGTTACATAGGAGCATCCAGAGGTCTCAACTGTGTGTGTGTGTGTATGTGTGTGCATGTGTGTGTGTGTGTGTGAGAGAGAGAGAGAGAGAAAGAAAGAGAGATTCTGAATAAATTCTAAACAAATCAATTAGAAAAGTATCTCTTGCAAATGTGAAGGTGAGCTTGTGCCAGTAAGCATGGTAAGAATGATGGACTAAGAAGTTTGATGCTTATCATAAAATCAGAGATAAGTCAGAGAAGCCCTTTAAGCAGTATAGCCCTGATTAGATTAACATCTTATGTTAACTCTGGTATCAGCAAGGACAATTGATTGGAAAGGGGGATTGAGGTGTGCAGGCTATGGGGTGATATTAAATAAAAAGTTTTTAGACTAACACTTAGATGACAGTAAGAACAATGAGAAAAAAATGAAGCTAAGAGCTATTTTTTTCTCATTTCAAATTTTGATCTTGTTCATTTTCATAATGAGAGGAAGAAGCAATATACACTGAACACACTGAACACTCTCTAAGATGCAGCTTTCCTGTGTCCCAGTGTTTCTAGCTCTGGAGTATTCACCCATTTGATACTTCCTTACGTTGCATCTGTGCTGAATTAAATTGACTGTCTTTACTCTTTACACAATTCCTTTATGGAGTAGTTAGAATCCTAGTTTGCAGTTTTCAATTTTATATGGATAAGGCTAACCTCTTGGTCCTGTATTTTGACTGTGCCCCAAGGGGCTTACCCCAGCATCTTCATTTTGAGGCCATCTGTAATTAACTGTGGTTGGTTGTTGGACCATTGTGACTCTTGCACACCCATGTCAACAACACTTAACTGTTAACTCAGCTACAGCTCATGCATTTCCTAACGATTCTTACTTTCTACTGTCCCCTCCCAACACCATTTTCTCTAAATACCCTTTCCCTATCTGATCACACCCTCCTCAGCGGAACTGTTTGCTATACTTCATAACTCTATTGAATATTGAGTATATATGTGTGTGTGTGCGTGTGTGTGTCAACCCCTAGACACTGACTGTATAGAGAACTGCACACAAAGTTCAGAAGGTCAAAAATATTTTTATAATAATAGGAAGATATTATTTTCTTTACTCATTATTTCATGAGTGTGCAGCATAGTCTTCCACAGACTATATGGCATATTCACAATTACCTGTGTGATGCCGGATTTTATCTATGAATTTCAAACAAAACGGATAGCAGCAGAGGCAAAAATGAAAGGTCAGCTTTCTTCTCTTAAGTCAGACACTAAAGGCAGTTCCAAAACTTTATATAAAGCAATGTGACTTTTCTCTTAAATTTTTTGAAAATATTGTTATTTCTCATAAAATATTTATGACAACTTAAAGTGGATTTTTGCAGTAATTTTAAAATCACTAAGTATTTAAAACTATTAATTAGCCTTATTGTGGTGATAATTTCACAATATATACAAATATCTAATCATCATGCTATACACCTGAAACTAGCATTATGTTACATGTCAATTATACCTAAATCAAAAAACAAAGTCAACTAATTAGAAAAATATGTAATTTCTAAAATAGTAAATATTAATAGATATAATATACATAATCAAACTCTATCTAGGTTCCTCAATAATTTTGAAAAGTATCAAAGGGCCCTGCATCCAAGAAGTTTGAGAACAATGGTCTGCAGATTAGTTAGAACCCTAAGAAGAATTCAACATCCTTCTTACAGACATTGGTATCTTCAAAGTACATAATGGGATGTCCTAGGAATAAACTACAGTAAAATATGACAAAACTCAAACTTTATCCCATCAAATGTTATTGTTTTAACTATGCAACATATCTTCTCTGCAGGATATCAATACACAAATCATATCAGAAAGCATCATAAGAATTGTTAAACAGAAAAGTGGGCCGTGGGTGCCTGGGTGGCTCAGATGGTTAAGCGTCTGCCTTCGGCTCAGGTCATGATCCCAGGGTCCTGGGATCGAGTCCCGTATCAGGCTCCCTGCTCCTTGGGAGCCTGCTTCTCCCTCTGCTTCTCTATCTCTCTCTCTCTCCCTCTCTCTCTCCCTCTGTCTCTCATGAATAAATAAATAAAATCTTTGAAAAAAAAAAAAAAAGAAAAGTGGGCCGATATGCGATTTTCATCATTTACACAGCATCTTCTAGATAAACTTTTTAACTCTGAGAAATCCTTAAATGCTGCCTTGTAACACCAGTCAATGGCAATTAGGAATTTCATAGTGAGTTGGTGTAACTCCAATTTTAACAGATGTATTTGTTAAGAACAAATAGCAAACAAGCCCTCAAGATAAAGATATCAAGAAAATATAAAAGTCACAAATCAGAAGTAAATAGTCTTTGCATAAGAACAAATATCCAAACCAAGTACATTAAAAAAAATGTCCATAATGTACACTTACCATGATGAGCACTGAGAAATGTATATAATGTTGAATCACTATGTTATACACCTAAAACTAATATAGCACTGTATGACAATTATACTGGAATTAAAAAAAATAATAAAAGTCAAGTTTCACAGCAGACATAGTTTAGCTAATGTAGTCATATTCATATAACTAAACAAAATTCCATAACAACAGGGCCCCCTTTTTTATACCTTGACTCCCATAATTATCTTCGGTGATTTCAAAAATCTGCATTAAAATATCAGTACGACACTCAGTGTTTCCTCAGTTCCTTGACCATCCCAGCTTCAGACATCTTGTCTTTCATCACACTTCAAGCAAGCATCCTCATTCGCATACCCTAGGTTCATGTTATTATCTTTTCCACACTACTTCCAAAATATAATTTCAACTGTCCTAATAAGTGAATGAATTTTACATTAGGAGACTAATTACAAGAGTAGCTGAATGATTATCCTAAGTCCCCTTGATATTTTCCACGTGCTCTAAGACATAGAAACATAATGTCTTCTAATTACATGTTTTGTCCATCAGCCTTGTTTCTGTAGCAAATGATTTTTCAAAAAGTTTTATCATCTGTTCATACTTGGTCCCTAAATCTTGTCTCGGGCTACAACTTAGGCTGAATGTCACATGTATCTCAGTATTTTTAAGCTCCCTTATCTACTGTTTCCTTTTAGATCTCATTGGGCCATTTTATCTTCTATTTCAGAGAAAAGAGGAGGTAAGTAACAGTAAGTAATTGCAACTTGGCTTTACTGAATTTTCAAACATTTCCTTCAACTGTCTTCCTTATTTTCTTTTCATTCTTTTTCCAGAGTATGAAGAGTCCTTTCTCATTTATCCTAGTGATTTATTATATTTTTTCTTTAAACCATCAAAACACACTTATTTTTAGAAGCTTGTGAAAACAAAGACATAAAAAATAAAGTGAATAGGCATGGCTACCAACCTAGAAACAATGGGTATTTACATTTTTATCTATTTCTTCTTAGGGCTTACTAAAATACTTGTTTTAACATTAAATTTATTTATAAATTATATATTTATAAGGTTTTTGAAATTTAACTGTAAGTTTTATAAGTTTTTGCATCCTGTTATTGTCATTTAAGATAACAGTCTTATGCTCTAGAGGCCATTCATTCTGGCCAGTCTTGTTCCAATCATATATTCATTTATTTATTACATTATTTAATCCTCACAAGAACCCTGTAGGATAACTATTACAGATGAGTGTCTTAAGGTTGAGAGAAGAAAGAGACTTGCCCAAGATAACAGAATTACTAAATAGCTGCACTAGCATTCAAATCTTTGTTCTCACTCCTAGTTTAGCGCCCTTCTACTGTACCATACACAACAAAAAGCAAGGAAGTGAAAACAAAACAAACAAACAAACAAAACAAAACCAAGTGGACCATAAGCCAGGAGATCATGGGGAAGTAAAAGATTAGAGCTGAGCTCAAGAAGCAATGTATGACATCAATGACATGGAGTATGACACTGGAAACAGAATGGAACATTGACAATGTAATATACCAAAGCTAACTGAGTGAAATAAATGATACTTTTTGTAGTACCTTATAGAATTGTGTGTGTGTGTGTGTGTGTGTGTGTGTGTGTGTGTGTATTCCATCATGTGGCAATAGCCAACTGCCAGTCTGAGTCAATAATCAGAAATACTTGGTGCTACATCAAGTGACTATATATGAAGAGAAGTAGCAAAAAATTCTGACAGAGGAACAACTTCATTCATCAATCTCTTTATACAAATGTTCCTGGTAATCTCTCTTCTTCTCTCCATCCTAATCCTTGTCCTGGAATGTAACACTTTCTTTGCTCTCTTTTTTGCAGGTTTGCATGTTTTTGATATATTCATAACATGTTAACTGTATATATACATACACATATATATTCCCGTTGTTATAAAAACTTCATAATTTAAACTTAAGCTTCAAGATTTCGTACTTAACTTTTGCAAAATTTAGTAATGCTAAATCCAAAGCATTCAGGCAGGAATTACAGCTTTTATTTTCTAAATCAGGAGTCCATGCTTTCAGGTATGAGACATCCATAGAAATTGAGCAGATGGTAGTTTGCAATTAATATGAATTTTAAAAGCTGAATGTTGAGTGTATAATAGCATTTGCTTTGCCTATTATTAGATATTGAATTTTATTCATGTACTGCTTTAAAAAAATTACTCTATACTCTGCCACTTTGACCTTACAGGAGATTAGGAAATGAGAACTTATTGAGTGAGGAGATCCAACAAAATTACAATTACAGAAATCTCTGAATGCTGTATGTAATTGAATTTATCCACAAGCCGAAAATCAATGCAGTCATCCAGAAACACACCAAATGTGACATTTGGCTTTTTCTGCCTTATCAAGCCTAATTGATACTGGAGGAAATAAATGAGAGAAATAGTTAATCTTATAGTAGGAGTCTCTAAGGATATATCAAATAGCCATTCATAAGAGCTAAGGGTAATTCATATTTCTGAATGTCCATTGATGACAGCAGTTGAGACCAACTCCTTTCCTATCTTAGGCTCCAGCTCCTACAATTTCTGCCTGCATTCCTATCGGGAGTGGTTAAAAAGAAGACATTTATTTAGTGGTTAGATACTGACATGTAATGGTTTTTGAGATGTCAGCTTTGGGATTAAAAGTCAAAATGTGATAGCTTATTAAATAAAATAAGTGTTTTTATATAATTTTAAGCATGTACATAAGTATTGACATCTGTTCTATAGTAAAATAAAACTATTTTTTAAAGTCTGAGAATAATGTCAGAGCTCACAACATCTTATTTCTTTGTTTTGTTGATATAACATTTTTGCTCTTGTTTTCCACCCAAATAAACTATCACTATTTACACATATATCCACACATGTATATGTATTCATGCATTTCCACATTGGACCAATACTAAAAGGCCCAGTTCCTTCACTGTGCCAGATGGATGTGGATGTCTCCTACCTACTTACTGACTACTTTAACAATTATTTCTACACAGGACATATTTAGTTTTTATCCACATGACCAGGAATAGTGCTATTCAAAGTGTATTTTATAGACTGGTGGTGGTTTGCAGACTGTTATCAGATGGCAACAAATTAAGTGCAAAAATTGAAAGTAAATATTTAGAAAATCATACAGCGCTTTGACCAGTATTTTATGTCTGTGAATTACAGAAAAAAATGGGACATGCATTTTTCATGCATTTTTTAATCTTTAATTTTCTAGTAATTCATTTTAATTGCATTAAAAATTGTTCTGTATAGATTTTTTTCAAAAAGACCATCACAATGGTGTTTTGAAACACTTGCCTAGAAGGGCAGAGCTCAATAATCTTACTTATTTTTATTGTCTGATAATCAAAAATTTTAGGGAGATCTCCTATTTTCAATAATAATTTTCTTAATATCTTAGAATCAAGTTAGGGTGGTCTTGCTTTCATTATACCCTGTAAGTATCCATTATCACAATATATATTATACCGTATTTATAAAATGTATGTATTACATCATATGTTTTCAAAATTTAGAGTATAAAAATACCTGGAATCCTATCATAAAAGGCAGATTCTCAATGCCTAAACTAGAAAATTTTGTTCTCCTTTTAAAAAAGTACTCTAAATGATTCTGATTCAGACTATAATCTGACCTATATTGCTTCTTTATAGTTACATGCTTGCTACCTTAGATCCCCCATGCGGATGTAAGTTACTGAAATGAAATCAATTGTATTTCTTATATTATTTTATCATTAAATCCTGAATAAATATTTATTTAAATAATTACTCATCAACCAAAAAATATATAAAAACTTCATTTTTATCAGTGATTACTTAGGCCCAGAAGTTATAGTTCATCACCTGAAATGTGCACTATTTTCTATTTCTATCACATAAAATTTCATGTGTCTATGATTTGAACTATAACACAGTGATTGAAATTATATTTATTGAAACTCTGTAATGGTGAATTTAATACTTAGTTTGCAGTGTAAAGAATTAAGAATGCAAAATAATAAATATTATATAATTATAAGCTTCATATGGTTCCTTATAAATATACCTACATGTTTTTATAAGCTGGAACTAAAAACTATACAAACTTTAATTTCAAGATAGTAAGCTACTTTTTGTCATGCAGGAATGGAAAATTGAGTTTATCATTGTTGTAGACAGTTCCTTTGAATTAGAAAGTAATTTGATTGAGTCATTTATTTACACAAGTTTAAAGTGCCAACATATTATTCTTGAAAAAAAACTGTAAAGTCTGTTAAGCCAGAAGAAAGATATTCAGAAAGAATATGATTTCTGGTTTGGTAAAATAAATGGTGTGGCCATCTGAGTTGGAGACATCCCTCTAAAATCTCCAGCACTTCTCTGGTAGAAAAGTTCCACACAAAATATCTCTGTGTTGCTATAATAAATCATCTATATGTGATGACTTCCACATCATTATCTCTAGCCCAGACAAATACTATCAATTCCAAACTCTTCTATCCTGCTTCCTACTTGGTACCACCTATTGATTGTTTCATAATAGGGCAAACCTAAAATGGATGAAGTGTAACTAACTGGTTTTATAATAAACCTGTTCTATTCTCAGTCTTCCACATCTCAGTAAATAGAACTATAAGTCACCTAGATATAAGGACCAAAAACCTAAGGCAGACCTTTGATTTTCTTTTTTATTTTTTTTTACTGGTTTAAATACTCAGCAAGACAATTCAATCTCCAAAATATATCTATCTGAAATCCACCTACTTCATATCCATTACCACCACTCCAGGCCAAAGCAAAATTACTTCTAACCTGAGTTACAGCTATTGCCTTCCTAACTGATGTCCTTCTTTCACTTTTGCTTCTTGGCAACCCATTCTCTATCTAAATACAAAAGTAATTTCTTTTCAAAATATAAACAGATCTTCTCAATGCTTTAATTAAAATACATCAATGGATACCACTTAAATATAGCATTATGTCTGAACTATTTTCTTTTTTTTTTTTAAGATTTTAGTTATTCATTTGACAGAGAGAGAGAGAGAGAGCACACAAGTAGGCAGAGCAGCAGACAGAGGGAGATAGAGAAGCAGACTCCTCGCTGAGCAGAGAGCCCGATGCAGGGCTCAATTCCAGGACCCTGGGATCATGACCTGAGCCGAAGGCAAGACGCTTAACCAACTGAGTCACTCAGGTGCCCCTGAACTATTTTCCATGATCTACAAGTCACTGCATTACTGAGTCTTGGATATTCTCTGACTACTTTCCTTCATGTTTCCTAGTTATTTTTCCTATTATATATAATATTTCCTATTATGCTTCAGCTATATCATATCTCAGTATCATCTCTGTAAATCACTTTATTTGAGTTGATAAAAAACCAATTCTTGGATTGTTAACATTAACATTATGGGTACTCTCTAAAATGGCTCCTAAGGATCTCCATTTCCTGGTATTCAAGCCCTTGTTTAGTCTACTCCTTGAATGTGGGCTAGACCTAATGGCTCATTTCCATGAACAGAAAATGGCAAAAGTGATGGGATAGCACTTTCACAATCAGATTACAAAGATACTGTGGCTTCCAATTTACTCACTCTCCCCTACTCTTTCAATTGCTTCCTCTGAAGGAAACCAGCTCTCATGTTGCACAGTTCTATGGACAGACCCACAACTAACTTTTCCAGGAAACATCCAGCAATGACCTGATGTCTTTCCATATAGCTACATTTTGGGATTACAGTAATCCCTCTTTCCTTATGCCTTTAGGGCTGTAGTAGTGATGATTCTTGTTACTGATGGTTCCAGGGGCCCTATTTTATTTCTTTTTAGCTCCTCTAAACCCTGCCATACTTTCACCAATAGTTCTGTGTTGAATTTTCTCAAATTGTCCAGTTTGAGTGTACTACGTGTTTTCTATTGGGACACAGATGCTCATAGGGGAGAATAAAAACAGACTCAAGTGATTGGCAATTTTGTTACATGGTTAATGCACACAGAGAAACATGACCAAAATAGAAGGAAAAACATGACACATCACAACTAGTAATATAAAATTCAATGATAAGTGTTCTTGATCATATATTTTAATTTTCACCTGAGGTGTGCATGCACACACACACACACACACACACACACACACACACACACACACAGTATAAGTTGGGACACACAGTGTAACTTGGGACTGATCCCAGATGCAATTAAAAGATACCAAATGGTAGCTTATACTGACAACATTTATCAATTTTACAAGGAAAGTGCAGAGATGGGTAATCTTAGAGTTTTTGTTTGTTTGTTTGTATTTGTTTGTTAGCAACTCAATGATTTCAGTAAAGCCCCAGGATTTTTCCAGCTTTATGAGCCACTATTCTTCAAGTATGGGTGTTTTTTCCCTTTTATTGTACCTGTTACCTGATAGTTAAATTATCTGCAGAAGTTCTAGGCATCACAAATATATTCAAAAATAAGAAGCAAGATAGGACATTGAGGAATTAGTGACAATAAGGCCCTTAATTTGTGTACTTCTCCCATATTTTATAAAAATAGATTTTTCAGGAATCTTAAGTCAAACCTTTCTCTTTCCTTTGCTAAAATTTGCCATAAGGTCACCTTGAGTCGAATGGGAGAAGGGGAAGGCAAATAACTAAGAAAAGAGAGTGGGGTTAACATAGTTACAATTCATCCCTAGAGCTGGAGAAAAGGTCCATCTGGGGTTCTCTGATGAAAGAACTTTCCCTACAACATCAACAACAAGTTCTAGAGGTTTTAAACAGGGAATAAAAAGGAAAAAAGCTATGGGTAGCCAACTCACATTTCCTGCAACAAGCACTTGTCATAATCTAGTATGATCACTTATTTATATTTCTTTAATCCTACTTGATAAATTATGCATTTCTAGTCCCAATCCCAGCAGCTTGCACATAGTTAATGAACAAACATTTATTGAGTTAAAGAACAAAGAAACCCTGGCAGTCATGGTGACAAATTGAATTTATCTGAAATTTCTTGCTAATATCTAATTACTAGGTTCATTAATTGACTCTTAGGTGCTTAGAATCAAGAAGGACTGAAAGAAATCTAGTTCAACCTTCCATGCACTTAATCCAGAGAGACATTGATAATTCAGCCTCTATTTAAAAATTCATAATGGGAATGATAATGCCCAATTCCATTTTGAAACAGTGCTAATTATTAGAAAATTCCTATACAAGCATTTGCTGGAACCACAATGAAATCATGCCCATACACTTCCTCCTCCAACCCTGTTCAAAACTCAATCTTCTTTATGTTCAAATCATCTACCTTTTTTCCCCTGGTGTTATTTCAGTTGCGTTCCATCATTTCAAAGACCTCTTAAATTCTGGTGTTAAAAATTCTGAACAATATTTCAGATACGGGTGTTTCACCATTGACTGCTATATTTTTCTTTTTGTCTGATAAAAAAGACTGTCCTCATCATATCTTTGCAATTGATCTTTTACTTCATACCTACGCTATAATGCCTAAGGTATAACCATTTGTTTATGGTGTTATATGTATATGTCTGTTTCCCAATCTATATCACAAGCCCTTTAAAGCCAGGAACCACTTCCTAATTTATTTTATTTCTCCATGGCATCTACAAGTTCCCTATGAAATAAAGAAGTGACACATTTTAGTAGGAGGACAGGAGGATTTGTTACCCCAAAACAAGTACGTTCTTTGGGAAAAATTTCTCGGTCAATTTGTTTTAATTTTCCTTATCTTTAAAATGGAACGACTGGGGTGCCTGGGTGGCTCAGTTGGTTAAGTGTCCAACTCTTGATTTTGGCTTAGTTCATGATCTTAGGGTCGTGAGATCCAGACCTATGTTAGGCTCCATGCTCAGTGCAAAGTTTGCTGGAGATTTTCTCCTCTTCCTTTGCCCATCTCCCACCACTCACTTATGCTCTCAAAAACAAAGAAAAACTAGAACTATTAAGAATCTGATATCTGGGGCACCTGGGTGGCTCAGTTGGTTAAGCATCTACCTTCAGCTCGGGTCATGATTCCAGGGTCCTGGGATCGAGTCCCACATCTGCTTCTCTCTCTCTCTGTCTCTCATGAATAAATAAATAAAATCTTAAAGAAAAAAAAGAATCTGATATCAAAAATTGTCTCAAAATAAATTTAATACCTTATATACTTCTAAATTATGATAATTATGCATATAATAAGAATTAATATTACTATATGCTATGGAAGTTTGTCAAATAGTTAGTGATTTAATTTTAAGTTTCACATTATATATTAATATAGATTTTTTTAACCTATAGTACATATTGCTAAGTATTTGGGTTCAACTTTCAAAACTCCATGAAGGTATTGAATTCAGTGATATTAACCAAATTGTGAGGCAATCTGATCTTGTTGAAACACACCCTTTCCATATCTTTTTACTTTAGCTCTAACCCAACCAGCAATTATTTTATTCTTATTTTACTAATTTGTGATATAGCACAGTTACCAACAGATATTATGTTAATTCTTTTCAAAATTTTGAATTGTATAATTTTGTATCATAAAAGGTAAAGATCAGAATAAACATGCTATAATCAGATTCTATATGTACCAAATAATTATACTGGAAAAAAAAACAATTATAAAGATAGCGGTAAGTGTGATAAGGCAAAAATTATAGTAGAAAACAATGTTTTATATACCTATTTTTGATAAACAAAGTTTGCTCCAAAGTAATTTTGTTTCTTACTTATTATCTAAATCATTTTTATTTCCTTTTATAATTTTCTGAGTTAGAATATACTAGAAGGCACAAATTTCAAGTTTTCCTAGGATTTGATGTCATAGAGATGGTTATTCAGATTTAGTTTTAAGCAGGAGTGGGGCACAGAACCCAAGTTAATATTAAATTAATTTATTGTACCTAACCCAACTTTTAAGTCTACTTACTGGTCCTAATTCTGCCCTGTAGAAATACTCTAAAATAATGCTCCTCTTTCTTCATAGAGTGTACACAAACACATGCTGTATACAAGCATAGACATAAATGTACCCATTTTTGTAATCCCTCTCTGATATTGAATTGCTCACAAAAAGTGGGTTTCTTTTGTGGTGCCTGGGTGGTCAGTCGTTAGGCATCTGCCTTCGGCTCAGGTCGTGATCCCAGGGTCCTGGGATAGAGCCCCACGTCGGGCTCCCTGCTCCGCGGGAGGCCTGCTTCTCTCTCTCCCACTCCCCCTGCTTGTGTTCCCTCTCTTGCTGTGTCTCTCTCTGTCAAATAAATAAATAAAATCTTTAAAAAAAAAAAGTGGGTTTCTTTTTCTTTCCCCATCTTCCATGCAGTAAGCGTGAAGGATAACTTGCTCTGTGAGAAGTTCTGCAGATGTCTAGCTTCTTTTCCTGAAACTAATTTATCATAGATACAAAGCAGTAGGAAGTCTATCTAGTCTCCAACATAAGCTATATTTCAGACTGTTAATTTTCCAGGAAATAAAGCAATTCAACCAAAAATAATACTTGAAAGATGTAAGTTTATATTATTTTCTTGTTTTTACTTCTTATATTTTTATTCTCTTTGTTCTTTATTAGTATGCATTACTATTATTTCAAACCAATATGAAAAGGAAATCTACCAAATAAAATATCAATGCCTATCTTTAAAGAAAAACACAGTATTATGCATCATATGCATGCATGTGTGCACATGAGTCCACACACTTACACACACAGAGGTTATTCTAAACTCATATTTTGTGTGTTTTTATTCCCCTGCTTTTAATTTTTATTGTTATTTTTTGGAAATGGTCAAGGAGATTCCACATAAGAGAAAGTAGTATACCTTATTAAAAAAAAAACTAACTAAAGCAATAAAAGGAGAATGAAAAATCCCACAGTGGGCCATTTAAAGAAATAATGAAAACTAATTACCAAGAAACTCTCTAACGTAAGAAAAAAGAAAGGCATCTAAAAGGCAACTGAAGGAAACACAATAAAAGCAGAAATTGCAGAGAAAATATTTTCATGTGAAAGATTTTGAAATAGACATAAAGCCTTCATAAAAGGAAACAACAAAACACGATGCTTGAAATTAGTGTTAGCAGGGCGCCTGGGTGGCTCAGTTGGTTAAGCGATTGCCTTCGGCTCGGGTCATGATCCTGGAGTCCCGGGATCGAGTCCCGCATCGGGCTCCCTGCTCGGCGGGGAGCCTGCTTCTCCCTCTGACCCTACCCCCTCTCATGTACTCTCTCTCATTCTCGCTCTCTCAAATAAATAAATTTTTAAAAAAAAGGATTTAAAAAAAGAAATTAGTGTTAGCAACTAATAAATGATAATGACATTTCAAAAGCCATCCATGGGCAAAGCATTTGAAGTGTGACACAATACAATAATATGTGAAGGTGTGACACAATACAGTAATATGTGAAGGGATTTTAGGGATTACTTTTGTAGTCCATATTAAAGGAATAATTCCACTTTAAAAAAGATACCAGTTAAATTTTCAGTCTGGAAAGCATTTTCTCAGTCTCTCAGAGCATATGTGTAAAAGATATAATCAGGTCTCCTTGTAAACATTTTTTTATATCAATTTTATCTATTATTTTAAAAACTCCCAGAAATTTTAATAAAATATAAGATCAGCCTTTTAGAAAGCATTCATATATATCAACAGAAGTAGACTGAAAGACTTCTTGAGGCAAAAATCTTCCATACTATTAACTATCAATTTCATAATGCGTTTGAATGCAGAAATGGAAAAATTACTAACTTTAGAGATAAAATCCTATTCATACTGATGATATCTATTGCTGTCAAAACCCCAAAAATTCTTACCTGAGAGAAACAATATGCTTACAAGTTCCTTCTCTAGGAATTTGGAATTTAAAGTTGTGATGCTAAGAAGTGTGCTTTTAAGGAATCTGTAGCTGAAACTAGACAGAAAGATGGTGAACAAACTCAAATGATAACTTTCTAGAACCTGTGGAACTTCAAGTAGTTTCTAAGATCCACTCTTTCAGCTTTCTAAGATTAATAAGGCTGTAGGAGCATGAATTATCCTCCACAGTGTTAGAATTTAGACATACCTTTTTGGAAGATACAGTTCAATCTACTACAACATGCAAATGGCATACAGTCTCACTGCAAAGTAAAATGGATAACACTGTACAGGCCATTTACATGTAATTCCATGTTGTTGTTGTTTTTTTTAAAGGAAAAATTATGTTGAACAATAAGGTAAAGATTATCTTTATAAATATAAGCACTAAGTTTGTGTTTATTTTTGAGTAAATGGTTTCATTTATAAGACGGGCTGGTTAAAATAAAAATGGTACCCAGGGAATAATTCCATATTAGTTTATACCTTGAATTGTTTTTAAATAGACTTTACTTTTCAGAGCAGTGTTAGATTCACAGCAAAATTGGGCAGAAAGTAGAGAGTTCCTATATACCTACTGGCCCCTTGGGCTCTCCATTTTGCTCCACTAATTAATTTATCTATTTTTTTCACCAAAACACAATATCTTGATTACTTAAGCCTTAAAGTAAATCTGAGAGGCAAGTAGTGTCAGTCCTCCAACTTGCTTCTCCATCAATATTGTATTAGCTATTCCGGATCTTTTGTCTCTCCATATAAACTTTGTATCAGTTTCTCATTTCTGCAAAATAAGCTGTTGGAATTTTGACTGGAATTTCAATGATTCTATAGATCATGTTGAAAAAAATTAATATCTTGACAATGTTGAGTCTTTCTATGTACCACCACGGAATGTTTGTTTATTTAGTTTTTTGATTTTGTTCATCAGAGTCTTATAGTTTTCCTTATATTGATCTTGTGCATTTATTTTATTAGGTTTATACCTAAGTATTTCATTTATTTGGGTATTACTGTAAATAACATTGTGGCTTTCATTTCAAATTCCATTTATTCATTGTGGCATATAGGAAATTTGTAGGTAAGTTTTGTACATTAATCTTGTATCTAACAGATATATTCAGAACATTCCATCTAAAAACAGTAGAATAGCAATTGCACCACTAGGTATTTACTCAAAGAATACAAAAATACAGATTCGAAGGGGTACATGCACCCCAATGTTTATAGCAGCATTATTAACAATAGCCAAACTATGGAAAGAGCCCAAATGTCCATCAATTTATGAATGGATAAAGAAGATGTGGTATATATATATATATATATATATATATATATATATTCTAGAAAGAACACAAATACGTGGAAGTATTAAATAACATGCTACTAACAATTACTGTGTCAACCAAGAAATTAGAGAGGAAATAAAAACACATGGACACAAATGAAAATGAACACACAATAACTGGACATCTTTGAGATGTAGTAACAACTGTTCTAAGAGGAAAGTTTACAGCAATACAGGCCTACGTCAAGAAGCAAGAATAACTGCAAATAAACAAATATGCCTTATACCTAAAGAAGCTAGAAAAAGAAGAACAAACAAAACCCAAAACCAGTAAAAGGTAGGAAATAATAAAGATTAGAGCAAAAATAAATGAAATAGAAACTAAAACAAAAACCAAACAGTAGCAACAACAACAACAAAACAATAGAACAGATCAATGAAACCAGGAGATGGTTCTTTGAAAACATCAACAAAATTGATAAAACTTTAGCCAGACTCATCAAAACAACAACAAAAAAAGAGATAGGACTCAAATAAACAAAATCAGAAATGATTCAGAAATAACAACTGACACCACAGAAATACAAAGGATGATCAAAGAATGTTACAAAAAATTATACACCAACAAACTGGACAACCTAGAAGAAATAGACAAATTCCTAGAAACACATAACCTCCCAAAACTATATCAGGGAGAAATGGAAAATTTGAACGCACTTATTACCAGCAATGAAATGGAAGCAGTAATCAAAAAATTCCCTATAAACAAAAGGCCAGGACCAGATGGCTTCACGGGTGAATTCTACCAGACATTTAAAAAGTTATACCTATTCTCAAACTATCCAAAAAGCAGAAGAAGGAAAACTTCCAAATTCATTCTATGACGCTAGAATCACCTTAATATCAAAACCAGATAAAGACACTACAAAAAAGAGAACTATAGGCCAATATCTCTGATGAACATAGAGGCAAAAATACTCAACAAAATATTAGTGAACTGAATCCAACAAAATATTTTTAAAAAAAATCATTCACGATGATCAAGTGGGATTTACTCCAGGAATGCAAATGTGATTCAATATTTGCAAACCAATCAATGTGATACAGCACATCAATAAAGGTAAGACTAAAAACCATATGATCATTTCAATAGATGCAGAAAAAGCACCTGACATAGTACAACATCCATTCATGATAAAAACCCTCAACAAAGTAGGTTTAGAGGGAACATACATCAATGTAATAAAGGCCATATATGAAAAACCCACAGCTAACATCATCGTCAATGGGAAAAACTGAGAGCCTTTCCCCTAAAGTCAGGAAGAAGACAAGGATGTCTACTCTCACAATTTTTATTAACATAGTACTGGAAGTCCTAGTCTGAGCAATCAGACAACCAAATGAAATAAAAGGCATCCAAATTATTAAGGAAGAAGTAAAACTTTCACTATTTGCATAAGACATCATACTATATAGAGAAAAATCCTAAAGACTCCACCAAAAAACTACTAGAACAGATAAATGAATTCAGTAAGGTCACAGAATACAAAATCAATATATAGAAATATGTTGCATTTCTATTCATGAACTATGAAGTAGCAGGAAGAGGAATTAAGAAAACCATCCCATTTATAATTTCACCAAAAATAATAAACCTAGGAATAAAGTTAATCAAGAGATGGAAGACCTATACTCTGAAACTATAAAACACTGATGAAAGAAACTGAAGATGATACAAACAAATGAAATGATATTCCATGTTCATTGGGAGAACAAATATTGTTAAAATGTCTATGCTACCCAAAGCAATCTATAGATTTAATGCAGTCCCTATCAAAATACCACAAGCATTTCTCACAGAACTAGAAAAATAATCTTAAAAATTTGTATGGAATCACAAAGACTCCGAATAGTCAAAGCAATCTTGAAGAAAAAAAACAAACAAACAAAACTGGAGCTATCACAATCCCACACTTACTACAAAGCTGTAGTAATCCAAAGAGTATGGTACTGGCACAAAAAAAGACCCATAGATCAATGGAACAGAATAGAAAACACAGAAATAAACCCACAATTATATAGAGAGTTAATCTTCCACAGAGCAGGCAAGAATATCTAATGTTGGAGGGAACAATCTCCTCAACAAATGGTGTTGGGAAAACTGGACAGCTACATGCAAAAATAAATAAATAAATAAGAAAGTAAGAAAGAAGGAAAGCAAGAAAGCAAGCAAGCAAGCAAGCAAGAAAGAAGAAAAGAGAAAGAAGAAAGAAAGAAGGAAAGAAAGAAGAAAGGAAAGAAAGAAAGAAAGAAAGAAAGAAAGAAAGAAAGAAAGAAAGAAAGAAAGAAAGAAAGAAAGAAAAAGAAAGAAAGAAGAAAGAAAGAAAGAAAGAAAGAAAGAAAGAAAGAAAGAAAGAAAGAAAGAAAGAAAGAAAGAAAGAAAGAAAGAAAGAAAAAAGAAAGAAAGAAGAAAGGAAGGAAGGAAGGAAGAAAGAAACTGGGTTACTTAAACTATACCCACAAATAAACTCAAAACTAAATGTGAAACATGAAACCATAAAAATCCTAGAAGAGAGTACAGGCTGTAATTTCTCTGACATTGGCTGTAGCAACATTTTTCTAGATATGTCTCCTGAGGCAAGGGAAACAAAAACAAAAATAAACTATTGGGACTTCATCAAAATAAAAAGCTTCTGCACAACAAAAGAACAATCAACAAAATTAAAAGACAACCTACTGAATGGGAGAAAATATTTGCAAATGACATATCCAATAAAGGGTTAGTATACAAAATATATACAAAACTTTTAACACTCAACACCAAAAAACCCAAACAATACAATTAAAACATGGGCAGAAGATACAAACATTTTCTCCAGATAAGATATACAGATGGCCAAAAGACATCTGATAAGATGCTCAACATCACTCATCGTCAAGGAAATGTAAATCAAAACTACAATGACATATCATCTCACACCTGTCAGAATAGCTAAAATCAAAACCACAAGAAACAACAAGTGTTGGTAAGGCTGTCAAGAAAAAGAAAACCTCTTGCACTGTTGGTGGGAATGAAAACTGGTACAGCCACTGTTGAAATCAGTATGGAGGTTCCTCAAAAAACTAAAAATAGAATTAACATATGATCCAGTAATTCCACTACTGGGTATTTAGTCAGAGAATATAAAAACATTAATTCAAAAAGATATATGCACCTCTGGTTTAATGCACCATTATTTACAATAGCCTAATTATGAAAGCTTCCCTCCTCATCTGGCCCAGGGTCCTCCTGGCCCCACAGCTCACCCATTCCACATGTCTGGTAGTGACCTGGTACATGTGTGTTTCCAAATTACTCCAGACCAAAGAAAGTTGTCTCCTCATCAAGGAATGTTTGGTGATTGGCACCATGCTAAACCTTGTGATGTGTATCAGAGGTATAAGGGCTCACAACCATTTGCATCTTCTTTGCCATCCTCCCCATCTTCAGACAATGAGTCCTAACCTGGGCAAGGTAGATTCCCAAGGAATAAACAGCAATAAGTGAGCTCCCTCCTAGGCTATCCTCAAAGAGCTTGCTGTGTATTGACGGACAAAGAGGAAGGTCATGCAAACATTTCGCAAAAGCAATTTCTATGGGGTGGACTTCACTGGGTCGCTGAAGCTCTGATCTGGTCTTCAAGGAAATAAGGACAATGAGTAGTGCATATGGGACAGAGGAAATCAGTCTGGCTGGAAGGAGAACTCATGTGTGGGCTGAGAGGCAAAGAGAGAGTGGGAGAGAGAGAGAATGAATGTACAAAGTAATGTGGGGTGAGCAAGGCACCTAGGACCTTGCCAAAAATGTCTAACTTGCCCAGAACAGCAGTTCTCTGAAGGTCAAGTATGATGGTTACCATAAAATGACTCTTTTACATTTAAAGAAATAATCTGGGCACCTAAAACAAATAAAGATAAGACACTCAAGTACTGGCAATGTCAGGAAGTAGGTGAAGAGCATGGAAATCGTTTTAGTGGGGCCGCGTGAAAGTAGAAAAATGTTCGTCAGCCTGGATCTGAGGTATGGAGGAACCCAGCTCCTGCAAGGAAAGCAGGAAGAAATACGCTGATTTCTTTCTCTCTGTACTCTTTAATATTTTTTGTGTGTGCTGCCTTCCAGTGGCTAAACCCAACCAGCATCCTCCTCACAAGGTGGCTCAGGGGATTCATTCCACAGCAGCAGAAAGCAGGGCAGGGGAAAGGCTGGTAATGGATCTGGGTGGGGGGAGGGGATAATTGGCACAATTATTCTACTGCTAGAGAGATTCAATTTACAAAAGTGGATGAGTGTCTGAAAAGTGATCCATGAACTGAAAATGCACTTAGTTATTAAATAGGAACACAAAACATAATTCAGAAAGACGCCATAGCATTTCAAATGAAAAAAAAAAAGAAAAGAAAAAGAAAACACTCCCATCCTAGATGGTGCTGACACACAGTAGCATGAAACCATAAAAGCTTTCATTTTATTTTCCAAAAATAATATTGATATCTCAGGGTAACCAGTGGAGTCCTTAATACAACAACCTCAAGGTAATATTTTGAACTATGAAATAGATAAGTTTTGTAAATCAAGATTTAGATGAGAACAGAAATATAAATGCTTTTTCCACATTAATGGAGTCCTTGCAATAAAAACAGGAAGAAATCACAATTTTAAATAAAATTATAAAATCACTATGAATTTAGTGGCAAACATTTTGCTCTAAGAGATGTATTTTACCCACACTACCATCTGGAAAAACCATTCCACATTGTATATCAATGGCCCATAAAATATTAGAGACATTATGATCACACATATTGATATCCCTTGATGTACATTTCAAGAAAAGTGTTTAATGTACCACACTGAGTCAATGTTCACTGCATATAATATACACATTTATATGTGGGAGAATAGCAAGGCAATTTCTTATCTTGCACTAATAATTCATATAACAGAAAAATTAATGTTTTGTTTAGTTAATGATCATGTAGGTCATAATATAAACTAGGAAATGCACTAATATCAGTCCTGATGATACTTTGACTTGTGTGAGCAACAAGGAAAGTCATTTGAATATGATAAAACAAAATTTTATGTAAATTCCAATAATACCTAGTCTTATTCTCAAAGAAAAAAAAATGGCCATCACTAATGTGCATCCTCTTTCTTCATCAGTGTTGGAAAAAAAATAAACAATGAATGTTGTAAATGGATTTAATTCTCGGTCACTGGGGATACACATTTTCAGCATGCTGAGCAAAATGTGGTCTACCTGTATACTTTTCTGCTACTAACTACTTTTTCCACCAAATTTTCTTAGAAATTCAGTGAGATTTGAAATGAGGAATAAGATCTCTTCATGACATGAGTAATGCCACTAAAACCCATTTCTATGAGCTTAAGAGTTGCTTGAGTGGCAAATCTCAATATACCCTTCATATACCCTTATTTGCCCAAACCCTCACTGAAATATCACAATTTCTTAATGTTGATAAGACAGCAAGGTAATATCTTCAGAAGACTGAACTGAGTTCTAAATAGGTTGACAGCCAACCATTTTAATCTTTTTCAATATGTCTTCTCTAATTGGTGAAAGAAACTGATAAATTATTAAGTATATTTTAAAATCATTCCTAATGCTGCAGCAGATCATGAAGAAATACTTTGTATAAGTCTGGGCCGAAAGAGTGGATTGGAAATAATAATTCAGTCTGCCAAGTTAAAAATTCAAAATTCCACCTTTTGTATAAAATTCATCACTTTTGTGTCTGTTGGAGACAAATAATAGTCTTCAAAAAGAAAACATAATACAATTTTGGTCTGAAGTGTAACTTGAATACATCTAAATATCTGACACATTCATTCCAATCCTGGATGCCATTTTCAATGACCTATAGTTGTAGTGACATTTAGCAGACAGACACATTTAGGAGAAGAAACTGACTAGAATCTGACTACACCTCATGGTGTTTAGAAATCAACCTGAATTCATAACTTTGTTAAAGTTTATAAAGTACAAGATTATTTACGTAATGTTATTATACATTAAAATATTAACTGAGGGTCGGCTGGGTGGCTCAGTTGGTTAAGCGACTGCTTTCAGCTCAGGTCATGATCCTGGAGTCCCAGGATCGAGTCCCGCATCGGGCTCCCTGCTCAGCAGGGAGTCTGCTTCTCCCTCTGAGGAACTCTTGTGCTCTCCATCTCTCATTCTCTCTCTCTCAAATAAATAAATAAAATCTTTAAAAATAAAATAAAATATTAACTGAGCTACCCAGGTGTCCCCTTACTGATTTCCTTCTAATGTAATTTAAAAGCATATGATTTAGGGGTGCCCGGGTGACTCAGTCAGTTGGATGTCTAAATCTTGGTTTTGGCTCAGGACATAATCTCATGGGTCCTGAGATAGAGCCCCAAGTGGGGTTTCTCCCTCAGCAGGGAGTCTGCTTAGAGTCTCCCTCCGCCCCTCCCCCCGCCTCGCCCTCTCATTCTCTCTCTCAAATAAATAAATAAATCTTTTAAAAAGTGTATGGTTTAGGGGCACCTGGGTGGCTCAGTCGGTTAAGCGTCTGCCTTCAGCTCAGGTCATGATCCCAGGGTCCTGGGATCGAGCCTAGCGTCGGGCTCCCTGCTCGGCAGAGAGCCTTCTTCTCCCTCTGCCTCTGCTTGCCACTCTGCCTACTGTGCTCTATCTCTCTGTCAAATAAATAAATAAAATCTTTTAAAAAATAAAATAATAAAATAAAATAAAAAGGTGTATGATTTAAAACAACGTAGATTACATAAGTCAGTATTACACACAATATGGCAATAACTATTAATTCATTAAATACTAGCATTTGTTTGTCAGTCCATGCATCTTCTTAATTCAATCCACTCAATAAAGAAGTTGGCATAATAAAACAAAACTACTGGGGTGCCTGGGTGGCTCAGTCAGTTAAGCATCTACCTTCAACTTGGGTCAAAATCCCAGGGTCCTGAAATCGAGTCCCCTGTCAGGGGGACTCTGCTCAGCAGGGAGTCTGCTTCTCCTTCTCCCTCTCCCCCTTCTCCCGCTCATGCTCTCTCTCTTGCTCACTCTCTCTCAAATAAATAAAATCTTAAAATCTTAAAAAAAATCTAAACTACTAATTTGTGCATAATTATTCAGCATGTTTATTTATTATATAAAATATTTGAAATATAGTCCTTTACCTTCCTTCTCATTGCTTCCTAAAGTACAATCACATTCCATCCTCTAGACTTCTAGAAATGCTTTCATAAGGGCAGAAAACATCCTTATTAAAAATATTATGCAAGTTGAAAAGAAAAATTTATTTCACCTTAATTATTTCCCCTCCCTATAATTAGCAGCTAATCTTTTCCACACATAGCTGCAGGCTCAGAACCAGTAAATGCCTGACTGTTGGAATGATTGGGGAACTTTACTTTCTGATAATTACAAGGTATAATTACTTTGAAGCTTTCAAAGACCTTTCAGTGATTAGGGAAGCTTTTCTAATTCAGTCATAACATTTGTATTACTAATAAACTAAGAAGTCCTACACTTTAATAGCTGACAAATTTGAAAGAAACACCAATTCTAAAAATGGTATTGCAGGTTTCAGGGGAAATCATTTAAGTATTGAAAAGCATTACATTTTTTAGGACCCAACTTCATAATTTTTCTCTTATAAACATAGAATCAATTCAGATGTTTTAAGTCACTGTTACGGGCATCTTTTGGAGACACTAGATCTAGGAACTAAAGAATAATTAATAGGAAAACATGTAAAAATTTAGAAGAAAACATTTTCTTTTTCAGCAGTGCTCAGTATCCCACACAAACCAAAAGATGGGAGTGTTAGGGAACTTACTGCTAGGGTAATGAACGCAAGAGGCTGTCACTAAGGATTTGAATGCCTTAAGAAGGTAGGAGCACTTTTAATTTTCTATGTGACAGTGAATATGACAGGGAAATTGTTGCTGAATTATAATCTAAATATAGGAAAAAACTAGAAGTGAGAAACTCATGCTTGAAAGTTGAGGGAAAGTAAGTAATTTGCTGAAATTTTAATTCTGGTCTAGTTTTCTCTATGATGAAGGAAAGTTTTTGTTTGTTTCTTTAGTTTTCATTGTCACTATGACTAAACTGTGGCATATCAGTGACAGTGAGACAGTAAAGGGAGACCTGTAGAAGAACAACTGAATTTAAAAAGCTGAAATACATGTTAATGTTCCTTCCTGTAGAAGCATGAGATAAAAACTGTCATGTGTGCTTACATGGACAATACACTTACACATAAAAGAACCTCAGCTGAATCATACTGAAGAATTCTCCTGGAGAGACACTGAGACACTTGAAATTAAAAAAGTAGGACCTATACAAAGATGTTAAAGGACTTCTCATGATATCCTCGGATAAAAAGTTCTTTTATTGTGTAAGATTGTTTTTTTTAAAGATTTATTTATTTATTTTGAGAGAGTGAGAATGAGAGAGAGAGAGAGAGAGTACATGAGACGGGGGAGGGTTAGAGGGAGAAGCAGGCTCCTCGCTGAGCAGGGAGCCCGATGCGGAGCCCGATGCAGGACTCGATCCCGGGACTCCAGGATCATGACCCGAGCCGAAGGCAGACGCTCAACCAACTGAGCCACCGAGGCGCCCCTATTGTGTAAGACTGTTGAATCACAGACCTGTACCTCTGAAACAAATAATACATTATAAGTTAAAAAAAAATAAAAGAGGACGATAGTAGGAAGGGAAAAATGAAGGGGGGGAAATCGGAGGGGGAGACGAACCATGAGAGACGATGGACTCTGAAAAACAAACTGAGGTTCTAGAGGGGAGGGGGGTGGGAGCCGGGTTAGCCTGGTGATGGGTATTAAAGGGGGCACGTTCTGCTTTGAGCACTGGGTGTTATACGCAAACAGTGAATCATGGAACACTACATCAAAAACTAATGATGTGATGTATGGTGATTAACATAACATAATAATAAAAAAGTTCTTTTATTGTATTACTAGATATTGTATGTTCCATAATATCTGTGATTAGTACCGTATTTTGATTAATTCCAACAGAATTGTCTAAATCTACACCAATGACTGTTGGAAGAGGAGAAATCAGTTTGAGGATTAGATATCTTAAAAAATACTTAGTGGAAAGATCTTTGGCCTTGAATTCTAAATCCTTGAGTTTTTGCCCTCCTTTAACTCATTTAGGAGTTATTTGACCTTATTATCAAAACATACCAACTGTACACAAGTACTGCTCTAAGAAAGACATGTTACCTCTATCTTTCATAACAATTGTTGTTCTACATATTATACTCATTTTATACACAGTGAAGTTGAGTTTTGAGAAGTTTAAGTAACTTGTGCAGGATCACAAAGCTAGTAAACAGCAGAAACAGGACTCAAATATATATTTAACTAATTCCAAAGGTTGACTCTTTAAAATTAATCAATCCTTGACCTTCAGATGCATTAATTAAATTGTTTAAATTAAGTTGATTAATTTCTCAGTTGTTTTAACTCCTCTGATTTCTAAGATTAAATTTCTTAATCCCTCTCAATTTTAATTTCTTTATGCAAAAAAGGAGGTAAGCCATGTCCTGTATTCCTTATCCAGTTGTTGAATTAATTAAAAAAATAAAAGATGGATATTTTTATAAGTCAAGCTGTTGAGTAAATATCTCATTTTTTTTCTTCTAATCTTATATATTTTAAATAGAAATAGTACCTGGATTTCATCAGTTTCCAAAAAAATAAAACTGGGAGTATGTGACAGTTTTACTGTCTAAAAGAAATCCTCATAAATATTACTGTATCATAAATTTGAACTGAAACAAGTGTTATTTACTATTCAATTAAAAATACAAGATGATGTTCTTAAAGATGACTAATTTTGAATTTAATTACATTAAAAATATTCCTAAAAATAGGGGCACCTGGGTGGCTCAGTTGTTAAGCATCTGCCTTCGGCTCAGGTCATTTTCTCAGGGTCCTGGGACTGAGCCCTGCTCAAGGGCTCCCTGCTCAGCAGGGAATCTGCTTCTCCCTCTCCCACTCCCACTGCTTGTGTTCCCTCTCTTGCTGTGTGTCTTTCTGTCAAATAAATAAAATCTTTAAAAAAAATTCCTAAAAATACTATCTGACTTAAATCAATACTACCTTGAAAATGTTTATTTTTAATAAAAGTCATTTCAATGAAAATCCTTGACTGTATTCATAGAAAATGATAAAATTCCATATTCTGACATCATTAGACAGAGTCAAGCCTGTGTCCTCAATACAAATAAGTGAAACAATAACATAAAATAGCATCTAATTCTTTCTTACACTTTATTATTATAAAATTGACATTTATATTCTTGTTTTAATAATTCCATAAACTTTATATTACAAAAAAATCTAAAATTTTATACAAAGAAAATAGAGAAGCTACAGAGACTATTATCAAAATTTCTGTGTTTGAAGCAAAAATTGAAATAAGAGCAGTTTTTAGCAGAAGTTCAGTACAATAAGCTACTCTTTGCACTTTTGAAATATGAGCTGTGATGTCCAATTACTTACATAGAAAGCAAGGGCATGAGCTTGGCAATCACAGATATGATTTCAATCCTGTCTTTGTCACTTATTTGCTGGAAAATCTGAATTCTGAATAAATTTAGTACTTAACTCTTAGGTTTGCTGTGAGGAAAATGAGTTTATTCATAAGGAGCCTTGAGCACAGACAGTTTCAGAAAGATATTAAGTACTAATAATGTATAAAAATTTCAGGTCACTTAGAAAATATTCTAAGTGCAACTTATATTAATGAGAATTTTTTTCTAAATTCAAATTGTGACATATTATGTCAATATCAGCTTGTTTTATATTTTTATAAGATACTGGAAAATACATAGAATGTATCTTATTGATATGCTAATAATATAAGTATTGATATAATATGTCTTCTTTATTTTTACATAAAATGAAAAAATTTAGCATTAAGAGTGATAACCTTCTGGACATTGTTTTAATATAGTTTTTGAAACGCTGTTCCACAGGCTAACCCTAAAAAGAATTGGGGTCGATGGACTCATCTACCCGAGTGTATTTTTCTCATCAAACACCAATTATTTCACTCACTTTCAGGAAATTTCCTGACTCTCCTGTTAAATGTACGTATCTCTTTTAGAAAATATATAAATTGTCTCAATATAATCAAATAAGGAGTAATACTCTGGTTTTGGATTTCATTCTGAGTAGACTGGGAAGCTATTGGAAGGCTTTAGGAAAAAGCACTGCACTGTGTCATTTATGGTGTAACAGCTCTAATCTGTCTGCCAAGTGGAGGAAGGATTTTAGAGAGGCAAAAGTGGAAGCAAGAGGAATAGTTCAGGGGCAGCTGTGGAAACAAAGGCAAGAAATTAAAATGGTGGTATAGACTTTTTATAGTACTCTAGGTATTTACAGGTAGGAAGTAGTATAGGTAGTTTACTTTAGTAGTATAGGTAGTCAAATGTAGGCAAATTTATATACAGTGAAGAATGTATAACCATAAAGTATAGCCTGAACATTCCCTGCAGGAAGCAAATACTACCCTCACCCATTAACAACAGGAAGAAAATGCAAGATTCAGACACTGTCACTGCACTGATTTTAGCTGTCAGTTCTCTGCTAAAGAAAATTATCACATGCAAGGTCACAACTTCTTCCAGGGTAGCCTGTAACTAAAGGCTGATCAATATGGGGAATACAAAGGCACAGTAACTCACAATCCTTTTGAAGGGGTATCTTAACTCTGGAATTGTCTCTGTGAGGTTGGGTGATGCATTCTTTGGGAGTGCATTAGAGCTCAACCACCAAATCTTGCTTCTTTCTCTTCCCTTCCACAAGTCCTAATCCCAAGAGCACTTTTTAATAAATGTTCCGCACATTAAATGGCTTCAGTTTAGCTTCGCAGCCTACCTCCCACTTGTTTCATACACATCCTGCGAGACTCACCCAGCTCTTCTCAGCACTTCTAATGCTTTCTCTTATGTTGAGGACTTTAAGGACTCTGATGCTTCTATTTAGATCACCTCTATCACTATTGTCCCAATCCAGTGCTTGTTTACTCACATTTTAGCTCAATTCTGGGTCACTTCTAGATTTTCCCCAAACCCTTCATGCTGAATTAAAGGCTTTGCTCTGATCTCTCCTAGTACTCTGTTACTACATATCTCACAGAAAGAGTATTATTTTTCTTATTTATCATTCAATGGAGAAAAAAACCTTTGAGCAAAGGGAATCTCAATTTTCTTCTGGTTTCTCCAATGTGTTGCACACTGCTGACACAAAATTGTTTTTTAATAAATACCTGCCAATTGAATAAAGTGAGGAAGAAGCTTATGAAAGCAGGAAATAATAGAGCTGAGAAAAAGTGATTCAAAGCCAGTGGAGCTCTTTCAGATCTTTTTCTATCATTTTTGTGCAGTTTGTCAAACATTTCTAATAACAATAATAATGATAATAATAAAAATTGAACCAATAGGAATATTATTACTATCTAACACTAATAAAGCCCTGTCAGGAGTTAATGGTAAGTGATTTAAATGGGTTATAGCATTTTCTTCCAATACTGTTGTGTGTTATCACCATCATCCTCAACCTTATTTTATAGAGAAGAAACACAGAGAGCTAAGCAGTTTGTCCTGGGTTTCAAAGGAAAAGAAGGAGAAGTTAAATTTATCCACCTTTAAATGCCTTCCAGCTAAAGGAAGGCATTTCCAATATGTTGTTCATTACTGCATCTAATTTATTTTATTTACAAAAGTAAGAAAATAAATTAGAGGAAAAATCAGGGACTAAGAATCAAATTTTGGAGTAACTAGCTAGTATTATTTTTAAACTCTCAGATTCTCATTTCCCATATCTACAAAAGTTCAAAACCACTAACTAATAGAAATTGGCATAATTAAATGAGATATTTCATGTATAAACAGTAAACACTCATTTCTTTCTTTTCCTCTCTTTCCCTCCATAATGATATTTTTTCTTTTTGTAAGATACTAATTTGGAAATATATTTTGGTTTTGACACTAAAACAATATACAAATGACTAGTTGTATCCTTCTTTGATATAAATTATCATGTTCTGCCACCGATAAATGTTCATTAAAATTAAAATTAAAGATAACTTTAAATTTCATTTAATTCACTTTCATGATACATGATTCTTAAATCTTTCTGTAAGCAAAATTATATCAATGTAAAAACTCAAGTCTAAATAGAGGCATTAAGATTCAAAAAAAACAGAAAGAGTGAGAGAGAAAAAGAAATTAGAGTTGACACATAGCACAAATTCTTCTGTGTAATAAGCCTAGTAGATCAAAGAATCCTCTTTTTCCTTACTGCCAAAAATAAAGAAAATTCACAAGAAAAGTTTAGTTGAAATCACTCAGGTCATGGGTTACAATTAACTTGTGAGAAAAGTTTCATATTGGCCTATTAGGAAAGAAACATCAAGAAGCCATAAAAACGTTCTAAAAGTTGCTCTGGGACATATCTTCAAATGGTTCATTATCACATTACCTGAAAATGTCACCACTGATAAATAGCTTTTGAGACAGATAGAACTTCTTAGCTAATATCCTTACCACAACTGTTCCAAAATTCACTTTTAAATGAATTTTAGGCAGATGGTTATTCTCTTAGCCAACAATATTTTAGAAGCACTGCTCTAGGATCTTTACCATTCTTGATATTACCATTCTGATATTTAGCAAGTCTGATCTTGCAGGGAGTGAGCAGTGATTGACTGTTAATATACATTCCAACTTAAAATTCCATATTATATCACTGGACTATTAGGAAAGTAAGAAAAATATGTAAGATCACTTCAGTAAAAATAAGAATATATAGATGTAATATAGATGTAGAAAATAAACGAAAATAATATAACTCCACAACTATAATCTTGGACTAAGTACAGTTATGATTATTATAGCTAAGCTTGCTTTCTTTCATCAATGTTCTGAGTTTTCAGTGTATAAGTCTTCCATTATCCTTGCTTAAATTCATTCCTAATTATTTTATTCTTTTTTGATGGTAATGTAAATGCAATTGTTCTCTTCATTTCCTTTTCAGATAGTTCATGTTAGTGTATAGAAACACAATTGATTTTTGTATGTTGATTTTGTATTCCATAATTTTATGGAATTTGTTTACTAGTTCTATCAGTTTTCTTTGTGATGTTTTTAGAATTTCCTACATATTAAATCATGCTGTCTTCAAACAGATATAATTTTACTGCTTCCTTTCTGATTTGGATTTTTGGTTTTTGTTTGTTTGTTTGTTTGCCTAATTTCTATGGCTAGGACTTCCAATACCATGGTCAGTAGTATTGGCAAGAGTGGCTATCCTTGTCTCAGTTCTGATCTGAGAGGAAAAGTTTCAATTTTACTCTACAGAGTATAATGTCATATATGGCCTTTATTATAATGAGGTATGTTCCTTCTATACCCAACATGCTGAGGGCTTTCTTTTATCATGAAAATATGTTGTATTTTGTCAAATACTTTTTCAGCGTCTATTGAGATGATCATGTGATTCTTATCTTGCATTCTGTTAACATGATGTTTTAATTTGTGTATGTTGAAACTTACTTGCATCCCTGGGATAAATCCCACTTGGTCATGGTGTATTATTCTATTAATGTGCTGTTAAATTCATTTCGCTAGCATTTTGCTGGGAATTTTTGTATCCATGTTCATCAGGAATATTGTCCTGTAGTTTCCTTTTTTATAAGATCTTTATCTTTGATATAGGGTAATTCTGGCTTCATAAAATGAATTTGGAATTATTCCCTCTTCTTCAATATTTTGGTATAATTTGAGGATTGTTGTTAATTCTTCTTTAAATATTTGGTAGAACTGACCAGTGAAGGTATTTGATCCTTGGTTTTTCTTTGATGAGAGGGTTTTTATTATTGATTCAGTCTCTTTACACATTATTTGTCTGTTCAGATTTTCTGTTGACTCAAGTCAGTCTTGGTAAGTTGTATGCTTCTAGGAATTTATCCATTTCTTCCAGGTTATCCAGTTTGTTTACATATAATTGTTTATGTTTTCTCCTATGATCCTTTTTATTTCCATACCATTGGTTGTAATGATTTCTCTAACATTCCTCACCATTTTTTGCATTCTTTCTTTTTTCTTAGTCTAGCTAAGGGTTTGTCAGTTTTATCTTTCCAAAAAACCAACTCTTAGTTTCACTAATGTTTTCTGTTATCTATTTCATTTATTTCTGTCTTACTCTATTATGCCTTCCTTATACTAACTTTGGCCTTAGTTTGTTCTTCTTTTTCTAGTTTCTTGGGATGTAGAGTCAGGTTGTTTGACACTTTTCTTCTTTTTTTTTAATTTAATTTAATTTTATTATGTTATGTTAGTCACCATACAACACATTAGTTTTTGATGTAGTGTTCCATGATTCATTGTTTTCATACAACATCCAGTGCTCCATGCAGTACGTGCCCTCCTTAATACCATCACCGAGATCTTTCTTCTTTTTTAACATAGGCATTTATTTCTATAACTTCCCTCTTAGTACTACTTTTACTGTATCTCATAAGTTTTAGTATGTTGTGTTTTCATTTTCATTTGTCTCAAGATATTTTCTCACTTCCATTTTGATTTTTTCTTTGACCCAATGATTGGTCATGGCTTTATTGATTAATTTCCACATATTTGTTAATTTTCCTTCTGGTACTGATTTCTAGTTTTATTCCATTGTGATAGGAAAAGATACTTGGCATGATTTCAATCTTCTTAATTTTGTTAAGAATGGTTTCTGACATAACATATGATCTATCTTGGAGAATGCTCCATGTATGCTTGAGAAAAATGTCTATTCTGGTGTTATTGGGAGCAATGTTCTGTATACTGTCTTTAAAGTCCATTTGGTCTATAGTATTGTTCAAGTCAGTTTTATCCTTATTGATTTTCTGTCAGGATGTTCTATTCATTATTGAAAGTGGAGTACTGAAGTGTCTTACTATTATTGTACTGCTGCCTACTTCTCCCCTCCATACCTATGTTTACTTTATATATTCATGTGCTCTGGATGCATAGCTATAGTTATAGATCTTCCTGATGAATAGACTCTTTTATCATTATATAATAACTTTCTTTGTCTCATGTCATTTTGACCTAAATTTATCTGATATAAGTATAGCCACCTCTGATCTCTTTTGGTTATCACTTGTATAGAATATCCTTTCCATCCCTTCACTTTCACACTATTTCAAAACAAAAACCTACTCTATTTTGATATTATAACTCACATGTGTTAATAACTGCAGTCAATACTAGAAAATAATTTATTACTTTTTTAAAACCTAAAACTTACTTTACATTTTAAATTGACAACCTGTACAAAATTTAATTCATAGCAATCCATTATAAACAACTTAAATTCTAAAATATTTCAAACTTCGTATATGAAGCAGAACTTGATTGCCTATTAATATGCAATACTATGCTTGATGAGGACAAATTGGCAAAAAAATACTCTAAGACAGAAAAAGTTTCCCATGCACTACAACAATTTTAATAAAGATAGGTAATACACTGCAGATAAGAAAAATACTTTTTATACTTAGTTCTTAAGAACTAAGTATAGAAAACAAATGCAGAAAACCAAAGAGGGAATACCCACAAAAATATATAACCACCATGTTGAAAATGATGATGCTAATTGTATATATTTGCATAAGACATTTGCTGTGAAATAAATATAGATAAATAAAATAAGGATTTATTATCTTGTCTTTGATTCTTTGCTTCATCTTAGCTCCACAAGAAATGGATCAGTTATAGTGTTCTTTATCCATTTTTTCCCCTATTTAGATTTGCTTTTTTTGGTAAACATTTCAGTAAGTTTTATGTATGAGAAAACCAAGTGAGTTTGAAATTTATAAAGGTTGTGAAGAGCTATATATCAACTAAACAGAATTTCTGTAAATATATTTTAAGGCAAATCTTATCAACCAAATGTCAGAATTATTCCACTGATATTCATACTACTGCCACATGCTCACTCTAGAAATGAGCAAGCTGTTCACCAGAGATTCAAACTATAAGCAGAAATAGAAAAATTTATTTGTTCTGTGTATTTCCTGATAAACAGGGCAATTGCCAGGTATTCTCTCTTTCAACAGAGGTGGATGGTATACATATGATAATAGTACTGTTAGAGAAAGACAAATACCATATGATTTCACTCATATGTGCAATTTAAGAAACAAAATAGATAAATATAGGGGAAAGAGAAAAAAAGAGAGAGAGAGAGGCAAACCAGAAAAGAGATTCATAACTATAGAGAACACACTGAGGGCTGCTGGAGTGGAAGTGGGCTGGGGGGATGGGTTACCTGGGTGATGGGGACGAAGGAGGTCAATTGTGATGAACACTGGGTGGTGTATGTAAATGATGAATCACTAAATTCTATATCTGAAACTTATACTGCATGTTAACTAGCTGGAATTTGAAAAAAAAAAAAACTTGAAAAAATAGTATTGCCAGAATTTTAAGAAATGACTACAATATAGTCACTTAAAGAAACACATTCATTGAAAATTTTCATAAGTAAATTTCCTTCTCTGACTCTTTCAGGATGCTGCCTTTCATCTTTGCTGGTACAAATTTGTACTTCAATATCTCAAAGACATGACATACAGGTTCATGAGAGCAAGAGAGGGTAAGTATTTAAGTGTCTAAAAACATCAAAAATCAAAATAATAGGACCTTGCAGCAGATCTACTCAGAAATAAAATAAAAGAGTTACTTAGTTATTTCCATGGTGGGCTCTGTTTTAATATACATCTGAATACATGTTGATGAATTGTAGCTAAGCAAGTAGATATGAATGAATTTCATATCAAAGAAGGAAATGAAATTTATTATTATTTTTATTTTAAGTTATATAAGTAATCACACAAGAAGCCTCTAATGAGGAGTTAGGATTTTAGGTTTTGCCATTTTAATGTCTGGTAATTACAGTAAAGGGGTTTTAATGAAGTTCTGAAACATAATCCAAATCAGAACACTAATTTTCTGAAGCAACTTTATTCCTAGGAATAAATTTTAAACATTCCAAGTGAATATAATGGCTTTGAATATTTCTTTATGTCTAATGGAACAAGAGTCTTTTTGATAATTACAAAAGAGTAACCCATCCAGACAGATGATAATAATAAAATTTTTTTTTAATTTTATTAGGTGCATTAGGCCCACTCACATTTATTGATATGACTGGTATATTTGGTCACAATTTTGTCATAATACATTTTTCAAAGATTTTATTTATTTATTTTTAAAGATTTTATCTATTTATTTGAGAGAGAGAGAGCACAAGCAGGGGGAAGCAGCAGGGAGAGAGGGAGAGAGAATCTCAAGTAGACTTCCTGCTGAGCACAGAGCCCAATGGGGGATTTGATCCCAGGACCCTGAAATCATGACCTGAGCCAAAATCAAGAATCAGATGCTCAACCAACTGAGCCTCCCAGGTGCCTCTGTGTCATAATATTTTACGTTTTTTGGTACACATGTGATGTTTCTCTACAGCATATGGTTATAGTTAAAAACTAGATAGTCTTCGGTAATGAATTATTATCTGTAATACAGCAGGTAAAATTCTAATACCATCTTACTCATTAATATAAAATTTATACATTTCTCTTCAAAACACTGACATAACCATTCATTAGTGCAAAAAAATAGCTCTTAAGACAATTTAAATTATGTATATACAGATAATTATTAACAATATCATCTGTCTATGTATACAGCAATGTACCTAGACATTGAGAGTAATATTACTTTGAATTGAAAAAAATTGTAAAAATATATATTGTTATTAGAAATGGATCTATATTCTATTTTTAGTATTTACTTTCTAGTGACAGATCTTAAGGTGTTCATTTTACATATTTATTCTCAGTCATTTTAATTTTCTAAACCCAAGTAACCATTAATGCAAAGAACTTTGTTTTAAATTAAAATTGAGGACACTTTTTCTTTTAAAAGATAGTTTCTTTAGGGGCACCTTGGTGGCTCAGTTGGTTAGGTGTCTGACTCTTTGGCTTAGGTCATAGTCTCAGGGTATGGGATCAAGCCCTGCATCAAGCTCCGTGCTCAGCGTGGAGTCTGCTGAAGATTCTCTCCCTCTTCCTTCCCTCTGCTCCTCCTCTGTTCATGCTTTCTCTTCCTCTCTCTAATAAATAAATAAAATCTTTAAAAAATAAATAAATAAAAAATAAAAAAATTGTTTCTTTAGTTTATATTAGCTATATTCTAAACCTCCGATTAAAAAAAAAATATATATATATATATATATACCAAGGGGAATATTATCAGTCTATAAATAATGTTGGAATATAGTAGGTAAGTTTTTTATCCTAATACAGAACTATGAACAACTTGTATCAGGTTTAAAAAAATCACATGAGGTCAATAGTACTTCTTTATTAATTTCCTTATATTTTGTACTCTAAAAGGCAAATGAAATTGCTCTAAATTACTAAATTTGTTTGTTAGATTGGAAAAAATGTCTGTTTCATTTCATAACTTTTAACCCAAAGCAAATGACAAAATAATTTAATACTTTCATGTGATCTTTCATAAAATTAAAGAACATTTGCAGTTAAGCCAAATCTTTCATATTAAGTTTAATTAGTTAATAAAATGAAATGATCAGCCTTGCCATAACTTCTTTAAAGATGATATATATCACTAAGCTTATTAGCTAATTGAAACATGAAATAACTCTAAATTGCATAAAGCATATGTTCCATGTATTAAATCCTAAATATACCATCTACTTTAATGATATATGTGAGAAATCCTAAAATAAGTTTTTATCCTATTAATATTATAGAAAAAATTATGATCATAATTTACAATAAATTGTTTATATCTTTCAATGTAACACTGCATTTGTTATTTCATGATAAGTACTAATGAATTAGAACCAGACAGTACCATATTATCATTTAATTACTATCCAGCACTGCCCCCCAAATAGGGTGATTTTTTTTTTGAAATTAACTTCTAGACTTTTATTTTGAATTTTTATCAAAGTGTATAAAGCTATATGTTATAGATTCCTAAATATGCCCAATTTGTTAAGAGTTTCTACTTCAATCCTTGCTTAAACTACTTATTATATATTCCCCATTATCTAGCCAGAGCACTTTATTCATTGATATTATGAAATTCTGAGTTGTAAAATAAATAAATAAAAGCATGTCCTTATTTGAAAAATCACTCAAAATAAGAAAACAAGCTGAGAACCAATAACCAATTTAGAATTATACTCAATTGTATATTAACTTGGCACTGAGTGGTATTTTCCAAGCTTCTATTTTTAATTCACAAAGCAATAAGGAAAAAAATATAAACACGATGTTACTAATTCAAGAAAAAAAGTAGAAAACAGGATTATAAGAAATATTTCTGGGAGCATCTAAAATAAACGAAATAACTTTTTTTGTTATAAGAGCTACCTTGAGGGGCGCTTGGGTGGCTCAGTCGTTAAGCATCTGCCTTCCGCTCAGGTCATGGTCCCAGGTCCTGGGATCGAGCCCCGCATCGGGCTCCCCGCTCGGCAGGAAGCCTTGCTTCTCCCTCTCCCATTCCCCCGTTTGTGTTCCCTCTCTCACTGTGTCTCTATCAAATAAATAAATAAAAAATCTTAAAAAAAAAGAGCTACCTTGAAAACCAATGAATCCAACACTCTAATCTTAACTAACGAGGAAACTGAGATCCCAAATGACTGTCAAAAAATCAAAGCTGGAACTGAAATGTGGATATTTACCTAAGTAATCTTTCCAATACTATGAACCAAATTCAATAATTTATTCAAGCTTTTACTTCAACAATAGTTATGTAAACCCCTTCTGTACATAAAGCGTTCTACCAGCTGCTAGTCCTCTAGAAGTAAGAAAAGTGAAATATTACTATAAGGATATAAAGATGTAACTTTCTTCTTATAAAATAATTAATACATTTTTCTCATTTAAATGGTGACTGTATTAATAAAATAAAAAAGAATGATGATTGGCATATTTAAGCTTACTATCAAAGATATCTCAGTATTAACTCCTCAACAGTACTTAACTCCTCAACAGTACTCTCAGATTTTCATAGATTTTAAGTACTGAAGTTGGTAAAATTTTGGACAGGCACAACTACCATAAAGATAAAACAGAGACATGAATTCATTATGAAGCCTGATAAATGATACATCACATTTATATTGTTTAGGTACTAATTGTGATGACCCAACAGAAGACCCAGATGCACTTCATTTACCAAAATTTTGAGTGTGTGAAAAATGATAAATGCCTATAACGACATTCTATTTCTGCCCAAACGAATTTGGAAGCGACGAATCCCACTTCTTCTCTGACATCATAGCATTGGGTAAAATATTTCAAAGACTAATAGCTTGTCAGGGAAAGCTCAAACTGATAAGAATTATCTATAAAATTATATATCCCTATGTTTGAAATTATTTCATGCAAAAATGTGAAGAACTGCAGAGGGTGCATATAATATTTTAAATGAATATAGAAAGTGTCAATATTTCATTTAAAGCTTTCATGAAGAATGACGGTGGAAAGTTAAAATAGAACTCAAACTCAAGTAATGTTTTAAAGATCGCAAGCCCAGTGTAGCAGTTTGGAATCACCAGCTGACAAACTGGCATGAAGAATCAAAGGAGATCTTACAGAAAGTATGACAACCTTGCAGACAGGTTAAATTAAAATCTATCAACATGTAAAAATGAAGGGAGGAGAAAGATTTTTCTTGACTCTAATGGACTGAGCCTGCTGGTGAATTTAGGAAATTAAAAATGTGGATATAAGCAGAAAAGTCTCAGAAACTGCTAGAGAACATTGACCCAAATTGCCTAGAATTTGAGAAATTTACTCAGACACTAGAATATTTCATAAGAATGTGAAATATAATAATACTAACTTTATCCACTCCAACTTTTTAGAAGCAGAAACACTTTCTGAATATTGTTCTTGTTTCATTCTTACACTTCCTTATTGGAAGTAAGAAATCTATGCATCTGGAGACTATGGAAATACAAGCGTAAGTGCTGGATTAAGAAATGAGTTCAACAATCTCTAAATTCACAAGGTGTAAATGAAGTGTATAAGATAACCCAAAGCCAAAGAGAACAGTCTTCTTACTAAATTATCCTCCAAAATGGCCTCATAATTTTTTTTCCTGTTCACTTTTCAACACCGTGATTATGATTACTGCCAGCCCAAAGTTGATAGAGCAAATTACAATCCAAAATGCAATACCAAATGTCTTAGTTTGGGCTGCTATAACAAAAATAATATAAGCTGTGTAACTTAAACAATAGAATTTTGCTTCTCACAGTTTTGGAGACTGGGAAATCCAAGATCAAGATGCCAGCAGATCCAGGGTCTGGTGAGGGCATTTTTCAAGGTTTTCAAAGGATCACCTTCCTGTTGTATCCCCACATGAGAAAGAGAGAGAGACAGAGACAGATAGAAAAAGAGAAGGAGAAGCAGCTCTTCCCTGTCTCTTCTTATAAGTGCATTAATCCTGCTATAAAGGCTCCACCCTCATGACCTAATTATCTCCCAAAGGCCCCATCTCCAAATACCATTACAGTGGAGATTAGAATTTCAATATAAGAATTTGGGAGCAGAGGGTGACACAGACATTCAGTCGACAGCACTGATAAATTCAAATAAGGTACACACTCAGTTTTGTGCTTTCCATGAAACTATCTTCTAAGAAAACATGCTAATCTGACCCGCAGAGTGAAAGCTTAAGAATTATTGAAGTTGGATTCATAACTAAAGCAATATTACAATATTCACATATTGACCTATTTGTTACATGAATAATAAAAACCAGTATTGGGAGCTAGAGCTCATTTGCAAAACAAATTAAGATATGTGTATGTAGACAGATGATAGATAAAGACAGAAAGAGAGAGACAGAGAGACAGAGAAACAGATTCAGAAATAATATACATGAAGAGGCAAATACCTTCAAGTTGCCCCAAATCTTTTATTAGGAATCACAGAATAAACCTGCAAATGAGACAAAGGTGAAGAAATGTTTTATAATTGATGAAATCATTTGAAAACTGAAGAAACAAATTAGTGTGAATGTTGAAAGAATCTACAGCAAATCAAATAAGTGAGGGAAAAAAAAATACACAATTCCTGTTCAGGCTATCAAGGAGCAACTTAGAGTAACCCATTCAGCAGAAGTATGTCTTAAAAGCCAGATAAAAATTTTAAAAGCATGATCGGATTTCACTTAGAGATACAAAGAGCTAGAAAGAGTGTCACAGTCTTACAAAAACAAAAAGCCAGGAAAACAGCAAGTTCACAACTTTACTCGAAACCATCAAGAAGTTGAGATGCCAAATTACTAATCAGTCACTGATTTACGGAGAGGCAGGCACCTGATGAGATACAAGATGTGAACATTTGCTTACTTGCAACAGACAGAGCTAGGCTCAGCTATGAAGACTTCAGATAGGATAACTTGGTGGAGGCTTGCAGTGATCTTCCTTTTGTGTTGTCCTTCTGTTAGGGATACCTATGGAGACAACAGAGCACTCCTGGAGTTATCACAGTTCCTTTGTATCCAATATCGCTGCCATGATGGTGGGAACAAGGGACTTCTGTCTAATTAAACCTGTCTCATGTAGGCACTCTGTCTCTTAGTCTCAGAGGACTGGTTGCTCTGGCCCTGTTCCTTCCAGTCCCCACATCCAGTTCTGGGCTCAGCACTTATTCTTACCCTTTCCTCATTATAGAGGGCTTTTTGTTCTTATATCCTCAGCTTTAATGGCTTTTCAACAGTGTCCTCAGCATTTTTGTGAGAAAATGTAGAGCCTTAGGATGTTAGACATCTAGGGAGACTTGGCAAAATCTTGAAGACCTTTTCACAGTAGTAGTTTTTCACGACTTTTTCACTAGATCCTCACAAATCATATTGGCCAGAGTCCTGAGAAAGCATCCCTCATAGTGCATGCTTTGAAGTGGAGAAAAACAAGGGGTATGTGAGGGGCACAAAATTTGCCAGGACCCTTCTGTTTAGCTTCGCTAGAAAACAAAAGCCTTTATCTTTGGGAAAAGGGCAACAAAAACTGCATTCTGATAGCACAGGTGTAACATCAATGCTGCTGGAGAAAGAACAGAAAAATACCCTCTACTAAATGGGAAGCAGTAGGAATAAGTGCTGGGCCTAGTACTAGAGATGAGGAAAGGATAAGATCCCATGGAAGTCCAAAACTCTTCACTTTAGGGACACAGTGCCTGCATAAGACTGTGGCTTAATCAGAATCATCTTAAACATCAAGGTAGCAAGTATCAGGTAAAAAGTTACAGTATTTACTTCTGGGACTGTTTCCTTTTCTTTATAGATAATCCCCATAGAAATATAATACAAAAGAAAGACCTATAGTGGAGTAGATATTGAGAAAAATCCTGTGCCAAGTCAGCCCCCAACTTAGTCGTAAATTATGCCTTGAGGAATATGTAGGCTGAGATATAGTGAGGTTAATTATAGTGCCCACCACCACCACACACAACTCAGAAATACTCCTGTGTAGATTAATTGAAACTACCACATCAAAGGCCTAGAAGAAGAAAAGACAGATACATTTGCAGGTATAAAAATCTATTTATCTGTGTCTGCTGTCCTAAAAAAGATACCAGGGTTTCACAAAAATACTATGAAACATATGGAAAAATAAAATAACAACACAGAGCCAAGAGAGCAAAAAAAATGAGACTTTCAGTTCAGCTCCGATATGTGAAGAACTTGGAAGTTGTCTCTTCTACTCTTAATGGAGGGGTATTGTGAACAACTCTAAGAGTTAAAAACTCCAGGGGACCCAGTCTAGAGGGGCCCCCACAATATTATGAGATTTACCTGGAGAAGCTCAACCAACTTCCCATAGTAAATGTCAAAGAAAAATCCCCTTGGATTTCTTGCAGGAGGAGGAGGAAGGAACGATTTAAAATATGCCAGAGAACTCTGTCTTAACAAGATCTGCTTTCAGGTGAAACCAGTTAACCAGAGCCTAATATGCCTGGGGTATTATCAGTCAGACTTACATGGGGAAGGGAAAAACCCAGCTTCAACTAGCTTTAGCCTTCCATGTAGGGAAAGAAAATACTCAACACTCCAGCCCACCTACTCTAGCCATAATGTCCCATGCCTAAACAGGGAGGAAAAAAAAATGAGAAACACTTGTGAAATTCTGTCCAAAGGCATAGATTTACTAGAAGACTAAGACCTGATCAAAGGATTATTTCAGATTGCTTACCCTCTCTCCACACCTCTGGACATTACTAAAGCTGTTCCTTTTACTGGATATATCATGTCTGGCTATCAAGAAAAAGTCACAAGGTATAACAAAAGGCAAAATTCACCATTTGAGAATATAAAGCAAGCATCAGAACCAGATATGGCAGAAGTATTGAAATTATCAAACTAGGGGGTCACCTGGGCGGTTCAGTCGGTTAGGAGTCTGCCTTCGGCTTGGGTCATGATCCTAGGGTCCTGGGATGGAGCCCCATGTTGGGCTCTCTGCTCAGCAGGGAGTCTGCTTCTCCCTCTGCCTCTGCCGCTCCCCCTGCTTGTGCTCTCTCTCTCTCTCTTAAAAAAATAAAAGAAATTATCAAACTAGGAATTTAAAACAACTATGATTAATATCCTAAGGAGGACTGTAATGGACTGTGGTAGATAAAGGAGAGAGCATGTAAGCACTGATGGGCACTATAAACAGAGAATGGAAATCCTAAGACACCCCCCAAAATGTTTTAGATAAAAAAACACTAAAATGGAAATGAAGAATACTTTTGATGGGCTTAATAGTAGATTGGACATGGATAAGGAAAGAATCTCCTAGCTACAGGACATACCAATAGAATCCTCAAAAAGCTGAAAGGCAAAGAAAACAAAGACAAAAAAAAAAAAAAAACAAATTCACCATAATATTTAAGGACCGTGGGACAACATACATGTAACAGGAATACCAGAAGAGAGAAAAAGAAGAAATATTTGAAATGATCATGACTGAGAATTTGCCCAAATTAACATTGGACACAAAACCACAGATCCAGAAATCCGAGAGAAAATCAAACAGGATAAATGCTAAAACTAACAACTATATGTTGGAATATCATTTACTAATTGCAGTAAATAAAAGGCAAAAAAAAAAAAAAATCCTGAGACGGGATAAAAACCTTAACACATAGAGGAACAAAGATAACTATTACAACTAACATCTCAACCATTCAAGCAAGAAGCAAGCAGAATGAAATATTTAAAGTGTTGAGAAAAACCCCACCAACCTAGATTCTGTACCCTGCAAAATTATCCACCAAAAGTGAAGGAGAAATACTTTCTCAGTCAAACAAAAACTGAGGCATTTGTTGGCAGCAGATTTGCTGCAAGAAATTTAAAAGTCCTTTAGAAAGAAGGAAAATTATATAGGAGAAGCTTAGATCTACATAAAGAAAGAGCATCGGTGAAGAGAATTTAAGAGAAGGTAAAATAAAAACATTAATTTTTTTATTAACTGAAATAACAGATAATTGTTCAAATAAAATAGCAACAATGTATTCAATTATATATGTTTATGTATATATCTTATTTATAAATAAGAGAATAAGTTGAAAATATTAAGGCAGAAGCAATTCTAAGAATTACACTGAAATTTTAAACAACCCAAAGCCTTAAAAATCATCTAATAAAATTTAATTCATAAATTACATCTACATAAATAATTTATTTTCACAGCATAAAAAATTGTAATAGGGTACCCTCATAATAAATGCACCCTATTTTGAAAATAAATAGAATCATATTTGTGTACAAAAACTCCATTATAATGTGATAGGATCTATCCCATTGATATCATATCTAAACAATGATGTTGAGTGTTCACTGACTCTACAAATATTCGTATTACCTTTTTAAACATTTCCCTAAATTTTTTTCATACCCACAGACTGCTAAAAACAAAAGAACATAATTCAATTCAGTTTAAAAATATTCTCACCAAAATAGCTTAGACTTTACTGTTGTATTAGAAAAAATGAAATAATCTCCTAATAACAATTAACAGTCATTTCATTTAGCAGATGGGAGGAGTAAAGGCAACTTTTCTCATCTTCTTCTATAAATGGGATAACATATGTATTTATTAAAAACATATTTTGGGCTTTCTGCCCATGGACACCACCAAATAAGCATTGTTAGTCTCCCCTCCCACCGCCATCATGTCTAAGTCAGAGTCTCCCAAAGAGCCTGAACAGCTGCGGAAGCTCTTCATCGGAGGTTTGAGCTTTGAAACAACCGATGAGAGTCTGAGGAGCCATTTTGAGCAATGGGGACCGCTTACGGACTGTGTGGTAATGAGAGATCCAAACACCAAGCGCTCCAGAGGCTTTGGGTTTGTCACGTATGCCACTGTGGAGGAGGTGGATGCAGCCATGAACACAAGGTGGATGGAAGAGTTGTGGAACCAAAGAGGGCTGTCTCAAGAGAATACTCTCAAAGACCTGGTGCCTACTTAACTGTGAAAAAGATTTTTGTTGGTGGCATTAAAGAAGACACTGAAGAACATTATCTAAGAGATTATTTTGAACAGTATGGGAAAATTGAAGTGATTGAGATCATGACTGACCGAAGCAGTGGCAAAAAGAGAGGTTTTGCTTTTGTAACATTTGATGACCATGACTCTATAGACAAGATTGTCATTCAAAACTACCATACTGTGAATGGCCACAACTGTGAAGTAAGGAAAGCCCTATCTAAGCAAGAGATGGCTAGTGCTTCATCCAGTCAAAGAGGTCGAAGTACTTCTGGAAACTTTGGTGGTGGTCGTGGAGGTGGTTTTGGTGGGAATGACACCTTTGGTCGTGGAGGGAACTTCAGTGGTCGAGGTGGCTTTGGTGGCAGTCGAGGTGGTGATGGATATGGTGGCAGTGGGGATGGCTGTAACGGATTTGGTAATGATGGAAGCAACTCTGGAGGTGGCGGAAGCTATAATGATTTTGGCAATTACAACAATCAATCCTCAAATTTTGGACCCATGAAAGGAGGAAATTTTGGAGGCAGAAGATCCGGCCCTTATGGTGGTGGAGGCCAATACTTTGCCAAACCACGAAACCAAGGTGGCTATGGTGGTTCCAGCAGCAGCAAGAGCTATGGCAGTGGCAGAAGGTTTTAATTACTGCCAGGAAACAAAGCTTAGCCGGAGAGGAGAGCCAGAGAAGTGACAGGGAAGCTACAGGTTACAAGAAATTTGTGAACTCGGCCAAGCACAGTGGTGGCAGGGCCTAGCTGCTACAAAGAAGACATGTTTTAGACAATCCTCATGTGTATGGGCAAAAAAACTCGAGGACTGTATTTGTGATTAATTGTATAACACGTTATTTTAGTTTCTGTTCTGTGGAAAGTGTAAAACATTCCAACAAAGGGTTTTAATGTAGATTTTTTTTCACCTATTGTGTTGATTGCTAAATGTAACAGTCTGATCATGACGCTGAATAAATGTGTCTTTAAAAAAAAAATATTTTGGAATCAATTTCCAGACTCACATGTCTAATTGTGGATATCAGATGTGAAAGGAGAGAGATATTTTCTTCATGTGGCCGTTGCATTTAATCTTCCCTCTGTGGCTATGTTGGCCTATGATGTGTTTCCCCCCACCCTTTTTTGTCATGGAGGGTTTATATAGTGTTCTTTCCTGTTAAAGATATTTTATTTTTTTTAAGATTTTATTTATTTATTTGAAAGAGAGAATGAGAGAGAGAGAGAGAGCACAAGAGGGGGTAGGGTCAGAGGGAGAAGCAGACTCCCTGCTAAGCAGGGATCCCGATGTGGGACTCGATCCTGGGACTCCAGGATCATGACCTGAGCCAAAGGCAGTCGCTTACCAACTGAGCCACCCGGGCGCCCAAAGATATTTTATCTAAAAATGTAATAGCCCCAAAATAAATGGAAGACAAGTACGCAATGTTGCAATAGATTGCAGAACTAGCTTATTTTTCTCTGTAGAAAGAATTTAATACCTATCAAAATCCTACCCTAAAAATATTAAAATAAAAATATTAGCAAATAAACTCCATGTACTGTTCCTTTTTTTTTTTTACATTCCCATATATACTTTTAAAAATTATCTTATCTAGGATCACCTAAAACATTCTGTTTTGTGCTTTGCAAATGTCTTTTATTTAAGGATACATCTCTGAAGAGCAGTGGCAAATAGATGGGTAGAAACCAGGGTTCCTTAAAACAAGAAAACATTCTAATTTAATCCGCTCAGATTTTTATGCCCCATGGACAAAAATGAAAAAGTGATTTTTAAAATGTGTTATCCTAGGCATAAAAATCAGGCTTTTTATTTTTGCCTTATTGGCTCAAAGTTAAAATTAACATAGTCCTCCATCGAGTTACCTTCTGTAAGTGTATTCTTTTTTTTTTTTAAGTCAACTAGTGCCCAGAGGTTTTATTTATTTATTTTTTTAAATTTTTTATTGTTATGTTAATCACCATATATTACATCATTAGTTTTTGATGCAGTGTTCCATGATTCATTGTTTGTTCATAACACCCAGTGCTCCATGCAGAACGTGCCCTCTTTAATACCCATCACCAGGCTAACCCATCCCCCTGCCCCCCTCCCCTCTAGAACCCTCAGTTTGTGTATTCTTAACACATTTCTACATCTAATTATTTTCATGGAATAATTCGAGATTGCCATATCCATCTTTCTTACCTCTCTCTACACAGACATGACTCCATCCATGTATCTGGGATACTTCTGAATATATGAAATACAGGCCATGTAGTTTGTTCCCTAACTATAAAAATTAAGTCAATGAATGAACACAAGTAAATCCGTAAGTGGTTTATGAAGCTAACAAGCCTCAGTTGCTCCATGGCATGAAAAGTTTAAACTTTTGGGTGTATTTTAGTAGCTTATGGGTATTTCCATTCTTGCCCTTTTCAGGCTGTTAAATGATTTTTCTAGTCAAACTCTGATCCCGGGTTTGGCCCACATTCTCTCTCCTGGGGCCCCATGAGATACTGGCTACTTCAAATGCTTGCTCCCTCCATCACTTATTATAAAATCTCCAGTGTCACACCACTTAATAACGTGACGGTGAGGGAGTAGATGAAATAACTTCCTTTTCGGCTTTTTAGAGGTATCTACTCTGTCCAGCTTTCCTGCATTTTCAGAGAGAGTCTTTGCTGTCTGAACACACTGCAGCCTCTTTTACAAAAGGCACTACCAAGCAGGCATGGCTGTAGGTTTTGTTTACCCAACCCAATGAGTACTCTGTTTACAAATTAAAACATACTTATGGGGGTGCCTGGGTGACTCAGTCGTTAAGAGTCTGCCTTCGCTCAGGTCATGATCCCAGGGTCCTGGGATCGAGCCCGGCATCGGGCTCCCTGCTCCATGGGGAGCCTGCTCTCCCTCTCCCACTCTCCCTGCTTGTGTTCCCTCTCTTGCTGTGTCTCTCTGTCAAATAAATAAATAAAATCTTAAAAAAAAATAAAACATACTTATGATTTTCTCAAATTTCCACTCATTATCACATTGTCACAGTATTGTAAAAACTGATGTTTTTTCTCCCAAATTTTGACCATGTTAACAAAATAAACACGACTGTTAAAATTTCAGCAAGATTATTACATTTCTACTCCATTCTATTATACTGCATAGTCACAGTTACTGTTTATGTCCAGTTTTTCTTGATACATGTTTACTATTAAATTAGTATGATATATCAGAGATTTGTAATTCCAATTTCAAAACCCTTGGGCCCAAATATATTTTAAAATTCAACAATGTTCAGATTCTGGAAATATAATACAATGCAATACCATGCAATAACACAATATAATGAATCCTCTTATTGTATAATTTCCGGGGTGGTTTGGGCCAGCACCACAGTCAAACTTATATTAAAATCACTATATTAATATCTTCTGAATATTTAGTGAGGTGAGTAAAATTATAAAAGAATATGTTTAGACTCTTAACTACAGGAAAAAAACTGATGGTTATCAGAGGGGAGGTGGGCGGAGGGGTGGGGGAAGTAGGTGATGCGGATTAAGGAGCACATTTACTGTGATGAGCACTGGGTGATGTATGGAAGTGTTGAATCACTACATTGTACACCTGAAACTAATATTACACTGTAAGTTAACGAACTGGAATTTAGATAAAAACTTAAAAAAAAAGAATATGTTGACTGAGGTGGGATTTCGGTTTTTGCCAAACAAAATACAGCTTTTTTTTATTTCTGAATTGTGAATGAAACACTTTATATTAAACAGCACTTTGTACTTTGTCAAGCATAACATACAGTTTGGTATTTGTATTTCTTTGCAAATATTTCCCCTCTGTTTAAAACCTGTGCTCTCACATGTACGGCTATCCCAATACATAAAGAAAACACCTTTTTCCTCCAAGAGTTTAAAATTCAGTTCATGAAAAAATAAAAAAATAAAATTCAGTTCATGAACTCCTTTTCACTTTCTAAAAAAGCTAAACCTAGAAGTTTGCGTAGATAGATGTCTCAAAATATGAATAAAGCAATTTTAAGATTCACACATATTTTTAAAAAGAGGAAAATGTAACTTTGGTCAATTATAAACACACATTTTTTAGTGCTATTCAGAAACTAAATTTAACATTGTTTTAAGCAATGCTCCTTTGCTTCACTCAGTGAGACTCTGATGCAAATTCAGAAAAGTTGTTTTTATAACCTGGTCCAAAAAAAATATTATATGTCAATTCATATACATACAATTTCTACTTAAAAGCTACCAAAGGTAAACACACACAAACTTCAAAAGATAAAGGCAACCAAATTCAGTTCAAATCAAATTGATGTAATATCAAGTTATCCTTCTAGTATAAATATATTAGAATTAAAATACACAGAAAGAGAGAAGAGTGAGCAGGGGAGAGGGAGGCAAGTTTGAAGGGGAGGGCAGGCAGAGTTAGCAGCCCCCGAGGCTCTCCTCTCCCACCGCCCATCCCTTTCCTCTCTTCTCCCCCAGCCTCTCTCTCTCTCTCTCTCTCTCTCTCTCTGCCCCATAACTTTTCTCTCAAAAACCCCCTATTTAGCCAAAGGAAGGAGGTAAGGGGAATCCTCTCCCCTCCCCCCTCCAAAAAAAACCCAACTTTTCCAGTCCGCAGAAAGCAGGGAAGCGAGCGGTCCCCCGGCTGGCCATGGAGCTGCTGTGTGCTGCGAGGTGGACCCGGTCCGCAGGGCCCTGCCAAACGCCACCCTGCTCTATCTACGACGACCGCGTTTTGCAGAACTTGCTCACCATCGAGGAGCACTACCTTCCCCAGTGCTCCTACTTCAAATGCATGCAGAAGGACATCCAGCCTTACATGTGCAGGATGGTGGCCACCTGGATGCTGGAGGTTTGCGAGGAACAGAAGTGTGAGGAGGAGGTCTTCCCTTTGGCCATGAATTACCTGGACCACTTCTTGGCTGGAGTCCCAACTCCTAAGACTAATCTGCAGCTCCTGGGTGCTGTCTGCATGTTCCTGGCCTCCAAGCTCAAAGAGACCATCCCTCTGATGGCGGAGAAGTTGTGCATTTATACTCACAACTCTGTCAAGCCTCAGGAGCCGCTGGAGTGGGAGCTGGTGGTTCTGGGGAAATTGAAGTGGAACCTGGCGGCCGTCACTCCTCACGACTTCATCGAGCACATCCTTCGTAAGCTGCCCCAGCCAAGTGAGAAGTTGTCTCTGACCCGCAAGCACGCGCAGACCTTCATTGCTCTGTGTGCCACTGATTTTAAGTTCGCCATGCACCCGCCATCCATGATTGCAACTGGAAGTGTGGGAGCAGCCATCTGTGGGCTCCAGGAGGATGAGGACGTGAGCTCGCTCACTGCCGATGCCCTGGTCGACCTGCTGGCCAAGATCACCAACACGGATGTGGACCGCCAGCAGCGGATTGAGATGGTGCTGCTCAACAGCCTGCAGCAGTTCCGTCAGAACCAGGGGGATGGGTCCAAGACCAGGCCAGCACCCCTACGGACGTGCAGGATATTGACTTGTGAGGATGCAGTCGGGCCGAATGGGACAGATGCGCTTACATCTGCTCTCTCTTTCTCTCTGGTTGTGTTTTGTTCTTTATGTTTTAGGATGAAACTTTAAAAACAACAACAACAAAAATTCTGCCCCCACCTAGATCATACTGAAAGATTTTTTAGAATTGAGAGAAAAAGGTCCTATAAAAATGGAATAACTAAAAGCATTTGGTGCCTATTTGAAGTACAACAGAAGGGAATCCCTTGTATATGCAAACAGTTATTGTTTGATTATGTTAAAAGTAATAGTAAAATGCTTACAGAAAAAATAAAATAAAATACACAGAAAAATTAATGAATAGAAACGTTTTGTATCAGATCATTCCTTTATTAAATATTTTTCATCTTTCAGTGAAAATAAGTTGATGTTAATTGTGTGTGACTCTAATTGTCTCCATATAAATCAACATACATTTTTAAGAACTTTGTGAATAACACAGACAATGCAGATAAAGAACAACTTCATGTAATAGGTTTAATATTGAAAATAGTGAGTTTCAACTGACAGAAAGGCATTCATATTTGAATTAAAAAGTACAAAGTATATCTTGTTATTTACATTCATAGAATTATAATTAAAGCTATATTAATGGAAGTCATTCCTGAAGGAGAAACTATATAAGAGAAAGCCTGAGAGTACCACAGCAGTCTCCAAATTTTGTTCATTTGAGGAGTGGATGGTAACTAGAGAGGAGTATTTAGCATGATCTGGAATGAAGATGATGTAAAGTTAATTAAAAAGGAAACTATCTCTACAATTTCATCTAAAAGAATAAAATACCTAAGAATAAATTTAACCAAGGAAGTGAAAGACCTGTATATTGAAAACTATAAGACATTACTAAAAGAAATTAAAGATGATACAAATAAATGAAATGAAAGTCCCATGCTCATGGATTAGAAAAATCAAAATTTTGTTAAAATGCCCATACTACCCAAAACAATTTACATATTCAATGCAATACCTATCAAAATTCCAATGGCATTTTTCACAGATATAGAACAAATAATCCTAAAAAATTTATATGGAACCACCAAAGATCCAAAAAAGCCAAAGCAATCTTGCAAGAGAAGAACAAAGCTAAAGGCATTTACGCTCCCTAATCCCTAACTATATTACAAAGCCACAGTAATTAAAAGTTATGATATTGACATAAAAACAGATACACAGATCAATGAAACAGAACAGAGCCCAGACATAAACCCATGGATATTTGGCCAATTAATTTAAAACAAAATAGACAAGAATATACAATAGGGAAATGACAGTCTCTAATAAATAGTGTCGGGAAAACCTGATAGACGCATACAAAAGAATGAAACTAAATTACTACCTTACACCAAACACAAAAATTAACTGAAAATGGATTAAAGACTTAAACTTAAGACCTGAAACCATAAAACCCCTAAAAGAAACATAGGCAGTAAGCTCCCTGAGAAAAGTCTTGGTGATGATTTTTTAATCTGATACCAAAAGCAAAAGCAACAAATGCAAAAATAAACAAGTGGGACTATATCAGATGAAAAACTTCTACACAGCAAAGGAAACCGTCAACAAAATGAAAAGGCAAACTACTAAATAGGAGAAAATATTTGCAAATCATATATCTAAGAAGGGGCTAATATCCAAAATATATAAGGAATTCATACAACTCAACAGCAAAAAACAAAAACAAAACCCAGAAAACAAATAAACAAAACCCCTCAATTTATACAATTGAAAAATGAATAGACATTTTTCCTAAAAAAGCATACAGATAGCCAACAGGTACATGAAAAAATACTCAACATCATTAATCATCAGGGAAATGCAAATCAAAACCACTGATTTGATAATGGCTATTATCAGAAAGACAAGAGCTGGTAAGGATATGGAGAAAAGAGAACCCTTGTACACTCTTGGTAGGAACGTAAATTTGTATAGCCATTATGGAAAATAGCATGGACAGGCCTCAAAAAATTAAAAATAGATCTACCATATGATTCAGCAATTCCACTTCTGAGTATTTATGCAAAGAAAATGAAAACATAAATTCAAAAACATATCTGCACCCCCATGTTCACTGCAGCATTATACACAATAGCCGAGATATGGAAACAACCAAAGTGTCCATCGACGGATGAATGAATAAAGAAACTGTGATAATTATTATTCTGCCTAAAATAGTATTCAGACTAAAAAAACACAACGAAATCTTGCCATTCGTGACAACATGGATGGACCTTGAGGCACTATACTAAGTGAAATAAGTCAGACAGAGGAAAACAAATGCTACATAATCTCTTTTATATGCGGAATCTTAAAAAAAAAGACAAATGAAATAGAGTATATAAGTATCCTTTGAAAACTCTGAAATATGAGGTAAATATAATTTATCACAGTTCTGTGTGTACTTTTTGCCAAGTGAAATGAGTAATATTACCTTATCTGTTTTAAATTCAGATTTTACATATCAAGTTTATTCTAAAATTATTTTTCTTATTCCTTTTGAATTTATAGTAATGGTTCTAGTAATGATTCAAGATTGCTTTATTAGTGCAGCTTTTGAGTCAAAGATACTATTTTTTAAGTTACATTTATTTATTTCATTCAATTAGTTTTTAAAAATTTCACTCAATTCATTTTACTCAACAAGTTCGTATTTAGTGCCTACTACAGGCAAGACACTGTTAAGTATGAAAGGTAAATGAATGAAAAGTGACATATATGACACAACAGAATCACTGCCACAAAGGACCTGTATACAAGGTACTGCCCTGGGGAGGGCTTCCATGCCTGTGAGTATTGGGACAGGCCTCACAGAGAAGGTGATATCACAAGTTGGGACCTAAAGGAGAAAGAAGACTTTGCCAAGATAATCTAAAGTAGGTGTTAAGGGCATCATAGTCCAAGGAAACAGCCTATCATGTTGAAAAATCATAAGAGAGCTTAACCTGTGCAGAGTTTAAGTTAGAATAGGTGGGTGGCCAGAGAAGAGCGTGGAGGAACTGGCAGTCTCCAGGCCATGGAGGGCCTCATAAGTCACCCAAAGGAGTTTGGTCTTCATCCTGTAGATGTCAGAGTCATGGAAGGTTTCTAAGCAGGAAAAAATAAAAAACAAAACTAAAAATAACCTCTTTCACAATTACTATTACTTTGCATTCTAATATTTATCATATGAAGGGATTTGTTACAGTTAGTCTGGGTCAGTGACTTGATCTCTCCAAAAGGGTACAACACCAAAATGGGCCTTTAAAGAGAGAGAGAGAGAGAATAACTCTACAGAGAAAATACATACATTGTTATAGGGTACTAGGGTTTTCAAGATAATCAGTGGGAATAAACTCTTCACATGTCTCGTCTACCAAGAAAAAAAAAGACAGAAAAAATATAGACAAACTTCTCCAATAAGTCTCTAGTGTAAAGACTAGAGAACTCTTAATTGAGTTAATTCGGTTAGGTGGTATTTCTACTAACTATTTCTACTAACTATGCCATTGACGGAGAATAGACATAGGAATACGTTCTTTTAATGTCCTAATATCTAAGGATGCACAGAATTGACAATTCTAATCTGGCACATTGCTGAAAAGAACTGTTATCCTGATTTGCTTCTGCAGTTAGTTATAAGCACTGATACTTAGAAAAGAGCATACATCAGTCCAGCAGTTCACAATAAAAGGTTGCCTGCTAGGTATTACAAAATTTATGTCAATTCATCATACATATTTAAGTGTAAGTGGAGGGACACCTGAGTGGCTCAGTCGATTAAGCATCTGCCTTTGGCTCAGGTCATGATCTCATGGTCCTGGGATCGAGCCGCGCATCGGGCTCCCCTGCTTCTCCCTTTCCCTCTGCTGCTCCTCCTGCTCATGCTTTCTCCCTCTCTCTCTCTCTCTCTCAAATAAATAAATAAAATCTTAAAAAAAAAAGATGCAATAATATTTGTCTAAGTGGAGCTGTTGTCATATTGACATTCTCTTGAATTTTTGGGAAAAAAAAAAGGCCTCACTTTTTTTTTTTATTTTGCACTAAGCCCACAAATTATGTCAGCTGGTCTTAGATTAATAAATCATACTCCTAACTTTAATGATAAAATTGATAAAAATGGAAAATACCAAAACAATGAGAAAGGGGGTAATCTTTATATATGCTGCCCACTTCCCTTTCTGAAGCCTGGCATTCCCGAGGATAAATGAACAGAAGAGATTTTTGCATAATCTAACTCAAGCTGAAAAGAAACAGACATCAATTAAAATAGAATCACATAATATCTGAAGTTTCTCTCACATCCAGATATCAAGTATAGTCTTTATAAAATCTTAAGAAAGCATTGAGGAACAGATCCTAAAACAGACAAAATCTCAGTTTTGTCCTTATTTTTGGTGACTCGCCTTAGCCAGAACTAGGGGAGTTAATATAAAAGCAAAAATCAGGGGCATCTGGGTGGCTCAGTTGGTTAAGCGTCTACTTTGGCCCAGGTCATGATCCCAGGGTCCTGGGATCGAGCCCCGTGTTGGGCTCCCCGCTCAGCGGGAAGCCTGCTTCTCCCTCTCCCACTCTCTCCCTGCTTGTGTTCCCTCTCTCGCTGTGTCTCTCTCTGTCAAACAAATAAATAAAATCTTAAAAAAAAATAAATAAAAATCGTAATAGTAAATAGCCCCATTTCCATGTTGCCAACTCCTAACTGAACAAATGAAACAGACTTAGAGCAAAAGCAGAAAATATCTAGAAAAAGCTTCACAGATAAAACAAGTAGATGCTCCTACACGCCAGAGAGAGTCTTTTAGAAATGACACTTGTAGACACAGTCTGTTAAAAATATATATGTATATTGAAAAACAACACTTGTTCTGCAACAACTGAGTAACTAATGAAAACAAATCAAGTGGAATAAAGGTGCTGTCAGTAGAAAGCAAGCACCCACACTCAAACTCTGAAGGGGAAATTTCCCCATATGAAAAGTTTTGAAATTTTTGATAGATAAGTTCTACCATATCTACTTTAAACTCTGCCACTTTTAAAACCGATCCTATAGAGTCAATGTACCTCTCAGGTGGAATTAATAATCTATCCTCCAGTTTGGATTGATAACGACCAAAGAAAGGATTGAAAATTGAGACCAGTTAAGTGTGATTTAATGTTAGAGACTAAGAACATTTGTGTCAACTTGACAATGAATTGTTTCAGGATTTTAGTTTAGTTTAGGTTTGGCAGGAAGAGAAGCCTACAGAGCAAAACAACCCACCACCACCACCACAACCAAAACTTCATTGTATCCTTAGGAAATATTTTCAAGCCAATGCAAAACAGTTTTTGCCTCAAAATATGAGCTTGCTTACTTAAGCAAAAGCTCATTTTTCCCAAATTAAATTCTGTTTTCCAACATTCACTTCAAATTATATTGCCAAGTGATGTCCACAAAACCAAAATTATTATTTCACAAACTGGAGCCTGCCCCATGTTTGCATTTGCTCTTCTTTGAATAATATATTTTGATTACAGATTCTCAACATCATCTTAAGGGCTTGTTAAAACAAAAATTGTTCTTCTCAATACACAAATATCTGAGTTACTGTGTCTATGGTGGGACTAGAAAATTTGCATCTCTACAAGTGCCTTGGTGATGCTGTTGCTGTTGTTCTGGGGATCATATTTTATATCTATATCTATATATATATATACATATAGCTTTATTACAAAGCCAGTTTGACTCAAGGCTTTTCTATTCTTGCAGCCAAAAATCTCCTAAATAATCAGATTTGGAATTTTCAAATAAAAGAAAGATTTTATTGAAGCAGAACTGTAGTTTCTGAGGCAGTATAAGCCCCAGTTGAGACTGATGTTTCCATAATGGTTATAGATAATATGTAATGCAATAAATAGAAAGTTTCATTTCAATTCATTCTCCCAAACCAATATATCCTACAAATTTAAACAGGTACTTGTGATTCACAGCTTCCTCAGAGAGGCAAAAATTGACATATCAGAAGATACAGATAAATAAATAGTTTAAATATATACTAAAGTAACTATAAAAGAATACAATTAACCGTTTATTCTAATGCCATAGCTTTAAGCAGCTAGTCCCCAAATATTCCAAGATTTCATTGGGAATACAAATCACTCTAAAATGTTTCCAGGAGTAATAAAAAAGAGTTAGGGCAGAGAAAACATAATGATTATCAGAAAAATATTTACATGATAAGAATTAGTTTTATTGAAAATGTGATCATTTGATAACCTAAGTCATTGAAGAGCTAGATGCATGCTGGGCGCATTTCGTTACTGACAGGGAACTAAGAATTTATGTTTCTTAAATCCAAGCCATCAATATGTGCCCCAAGACGTACAAATATTTGACTCTTCTGACTACTCATTCTTCTTTGGTGAAATAAGCAATGGGAAACAATGCTGCTAATATTTTGCCATGGTTTAGTCTTTGGATATGAAAGTCAGAGCAGATTGAATAATGAATCCCTGAACTTACCCACAGTAGGAATTACAGCCAATAAGAGTTCCACAATTTTGAATAAAGTTTGAAAGGAATTACTGACCTCTTTAGAACAAATCTATGGGAATATTTTAAATACACTTAAAGTCTTATAACTACTACTCTCCACATTAACCACTGAACTGCTTTCTGTAACTATAGTTTCGGGTTTTCTAGAATTTCCTACAAAGGAACTCCTACTGTATTTGGCCTGTAGTCTCTTAATTTTTTTTTCATTTAACATCCTGCTTATGAGATTCACATTACGTGGTTGAGATTTATTACTCCTTTGTACTGCTGAATAGTATTCTATCTAATGTATATGTCACAGATTTGTTAATCCAATAATATTTGGAAATGTGGAGCTATCTGTACAGTCTCTAAGTAAACATGTTTTCTCTTAGATAATTACCTATGAGTTGGATTGCTGGTTCATATGGTTGACTGTCTTATTGACTTCATCAAAAATGAAAAACTGATCTCTAAAACTACTATACTATTTTTAACTTCTGCCAGCAATAGGCAAAGTTTTCAAAGCATCATCAATACTTAGTATTGTCAATCTTAATTTTAGCCATGCTAATGAATGTATGCTAGATTTTATGTTTTGGTTTTAATGGGCATTTTTATGATGATTCATGATTTTGAACATCTTTTCATGTTCTTATTTGCCATGTGTATTAACTCTTTGTTAAAATGTCCATTTAAGTGTTCTTCCCATTGGCTTTACAAATTGCTTCTTTTCTTTCTTTTTTTTTAATTTAAATTCTAGTTAGTAAACCTACAATGAAATATTGGCTTCAGGAACAGAATTCAGTGAATCATCACTTCCATAAAACACCCAGTGCTCATCATAACAAGTGCTCTCCATAATGCCCATCACTCATCCAGCCCATCCCTCACGCAGCTCCCTCCATCAACACTCAGTTTGTTCCAAATTGTTATTTTCTTAATACTGAGTTTAAAGAGGTTTCTATATGCACTATGAATACAAGTCCATTCAATGCATGTTTTGTAAATACTACCAGTCTAAGATTTGCTTTTTCATCTTGTGAAAAATATCTAAGTAAATAATCATGTAAGTTCCATTAAAAAAAAAGAGAGTATCTACTGAATGACAGTGATAAAAGTAAATGTAAAGATAAATGACTGTCCATATTTATAGTCTGGAGAGTGGGTACAGTATAATCTAAAGGAATATTTTAATGTAATGCAAACAAGGGTTTTTTTAGAGCTATGCTCCTAGAGCACCAAAGGAGGAGGTATAATGCAAGGTGAGCTGACTTTAAACAAGAAAAAAGGATCCAGAAAACTTAGTACTGGTAAAGAAGAACAGAAAGGGCATGCTAAGGAAAATTAAGAGTATGAATAAAGGTACATAGTATTTCAGAGGTAAATGAGGCTTTAATCAGATCTACATAATCATATAGGGAATATAGTCAATTAATAACTTTGTAAATGACAGATGTAACTACACTTATTGTGGTGAACATTTCATAATGTATGCAATTACTGAATTGCTGTTGTACACCTGAAACTAATATAATACTGTATGTCAACTATACTTCAATTAAAAAGAAAAACAAAATGTATCAGTAAGCATATCTTCTTACCCCAATCCTTTACTACCTTAACTCATGCTGCACACTTTACCAAATAATCCCATCAAAATACAAATAATATGGTCACACTCTTTTCCTTTTTTTTAATTTTATTTTTTAAAGATTTTATTTATTTATTAATGAGAGACAGAGAGAGAGAGGCAGAGGGAGAAGCAGGCTCCCAAGGAGCAGGGAGCCCGATGCGGGACTCGATCCCAGGACCCTGGGATCATGACCTGAGCTGAAGGCAGATGCTTAACCATCTGAGCCACCCAGGCGCCCACTCTTTTCCTTTTAGACATGTTTATTGACTTTCCCTTGACAATCTAAAGTCTAAGCTCCATAAAGGCATGAAAAATCTCACTATGGTCATTCTATTGCCACTCCTTTAACTATACACAGTTGGATATCATTATGAGTCAATTCCTTTCACTATCTCCTTCTACCTGGAATTTTGTCACTCTTATTTATCTTGAGAAACCCCTTTCAAAACCACATACTCATTAAAACTTTGCCTAATATGCCACCTGAATCAAGACTAATTACAATTTTTTCTCATCTATTTTGTTAAACAAAATTAAATATATAATAACCATACATATGTATGTATGTGTTCAAACACTGCAATATTATATTGCTGTTTCCTTTTATGTTTAATTTACTAGGTTCCAAATACCTGCAGAGCTTTTATTTTCTTGTCCACCACTCCATTGGCTCATAGAAGGCAAAATAATTATATGCCCACTTAGCAAAAATAAAACATGCATTTTTATATCAGTAAGGATGAAGTATAACAATTCAAGAAAAAAATACTTTAATTTGATCAAGAAATATTCTGTTAAAATAAAACACCATTACAGGAATTGATTGTAACCCAGAAATATACTTCATATTAGCACTCATTCTCAATATGATAAAATATGTGGCATTACTAATATGACTTTAAAATGCACATCATATTCAGTTAATAAATCTGTCTTATCTTATTAGAATCTGCTTTCAAAACTCTGTTTTATTTCTAATAAAAAAATATACTTCAATTATACTGTCATAAGATTAGCCAGTTTAGTGGGATGAATCTTGGCCCATAAGATATGACCATTTCTTAAATCCCGAAATGTACGGGCATTACCTTATTGGATAAAAGAGTGTTGACAGATTTAATTCAGTTAAGGATCTTGAGAGGGGAGATCATCCTGGATTACCTGGTGGGTCCTAAATTCAATACTAAGTGTCTTGTAAGAAATGTCAAGCGTCCTATGAGAGACACAAAAAGAAGAGAAGGAGGCAATGTGACCACAATGCCAGAGATTGGAGTGATGCAGCTACAAACCCGGGAATGCTGACAGCCCCCAGAAGCTGCAAAAGGCAATGAATAAAATCTTTCCTAGAGTTAGTGGGATTGCAGCCTGTCAACAACTTCAGATGTTTGGCCTCCAGAACTGAGAGAATGAATACGTGTGTGTGTGTGTGGGTGTGTTTTCCAGCCACACAGTTTGAAGTACTCTGTTACAGCAGCTATTGTAAGAAACTAATAGTAATTAGATTTATAAAGCTGACTTACAAATAAAATGAATGATAAATGACTAAGAACTTTAAAGAGTTCTCCTTTTAAATCACAGATTATAATAAAGTCTTCTTTAACAAATCAGAAATAACTGCATGTGTTCTATACTGCCAAAGAAGTTGAAGTAAGGTAGTAGTTAAATCGACGTTATTTTGTAATGACTAAATACTAGATAAGTCATAAAAATGAAATATAAAATAAAATAAAATAAGCCTCCTTTGATATCTAAGATTTTACTCCTCATCAAAATACTGTGTTTCTCATGGAAATATTTAAGCAAGTAATAGTGAGAAATGCATTTGGAATTTATAGAATAAGAGAAATTAATATGAACAGTCATATAATGAGATCCTTATTTGATATTGATGTGTTTTCATTTCCTCTTACATGTTGCAAGTGTTAATCCAGGCATCCTTTTTTGCTTTCAATGCCACTACACTACATCAACTTGTCACCTAAATAACTGTAATTAAGCATTCTCTCTAGATGCTGATTACAGTATGCTGATGAACATTCCCAGTGGATTTAACAGCCTCTTTCCCAACATCTACAGTAATCATCACATATTATAATGTCTTTTTTGCTGAAGACTTCTTAAATAATCTAAAATTTAAATTGAACAAGTCTTTGATTATTGCAATCTAAAGTTCAACAGGCGCTTAATCAGAAAGGTGTTAAGTATCGTATCATTGACATCTACTAAGCAATAGGATAATATATATCCAGGGAAATAAATACTTAAACTCTTTGGTCATTGATCTATGTCATTTTAAAAATTAGCATCAGCACATAACCCGGAAAAAATTTTTCCTAAAAAGCAGCAGGCTAACAAGAGGTGATATTTTTGAACTTAGCATTTATAACATCCAAATGAGTCATTTCCTAGGACTTTAACATGCATATAGTTAATGTGCAGAACACTAAAATTTGAATCAAGTAAAAGTTCAATAATCACACACTAAAGTTATTATTTCATTAAGTCATTATTATTCATAGATACAAAAAATGGCATAATATTTCAAAACCAGATTTCCAAGATATGTGTAGATTTTATCATGCCTGTCCTCAGACCTGGGCAAGAGGACCTACATCATGAGCCTTATCCATGATTATATGGTTGTTGTAATCACACACATACACGTACACACACACACATATCCCCCACTATAAAATGGATCTGTATCTCTGTCACTTGGGATCCAGGGTAAAGACAGCTAGCATGACCCCAGCTTCAAACATCAGATCTTATGACTCACACCCTTCTTCCCAGAAATGCCCTTCCATATCTCTTGCCCTGTGGACCTGAAACAAAAGGTAGCTGAGTTCTAATGCTATAATGGTTTGGAGTTTCCCACTGCCAAAAGAAGGCATGAACATTTGTTTGTCAGATGGAAACACAAAATTAATGTACACTAATATGTGAATTATGCATGTTATCATTTTGTTTACTCAATCCATATTTCTGCCCAGCATTTCTTTGAGCTACTCCATAAGAACATGGTTCAGTACACATAACAAACTACATCAAGCAAACTTCAGAGTAGGTGATTGAATCAATTTAAAATTTCTGTAAATATAAAATGTATATATTTTTTAAAATATTAACTGAAATTCACTACCTTCTATTACAAAATTGTATTTTAGCATAAATATAAAGGTCCACCTTTTGATTGAGAAGCATATGGATTAGATAATAGCCTTTACTTAATTAACAAAATACAATATGCCCTGCTTTCATATACCTGTTGTATTGTCTCCTCTTCCATTTCTCATTTTAGTTTTTGAGTCTTCTCTCTCTCTCTCTCTTTTTTTAGTTAATGTATGTAAAGCATTGCCAATTTTTTTTTTTTTGGAAAAACTGGTCATTACTTTCAAAGTTATATTATTGTTTATTCTGGTCTATTTATTTCTGATTTTTCTTTGTTATTTCCTTCCTCTACTAAATTTCAGCTAAGTTTCTTCTTTTTCTATTCTTTGTGGTGTAATGTTGTTTATTTGAACATTTTTTTCTTAATACAAGAATTTATAGCATAAATTTACTCTAACATCTGCTTTTGCTGCATCCCAAAGGTTTTGGAATGTTGTGTTTTTTCTTTTCTTTTAAGACATATTTTGATTTACTGTTTCATTTCTTATTTGGCCCATTTCTTGTACAGTAGCATGTTGTGTAATATTTACATAGTAAATATTTAATATTTAAATTGTAGATTTTCCAGCTTTGCTTTATTGTTGATCTTCAGTTTTGTACCACTGTGGTTGGAAATTATACTTGGTATGATTTCAGTCTACAATTTGTAATATTCATTATGTCTCTTTTTATGTGACTTAACCAGGGAATTCTGTGTGTACTGGAGGAAATGTGTATTCTATTTTTCTTGGATGGAATGTTATATCTTTTAGAACCATGTATTCTGAAATAAGCTTCAAGTAAAAAAATGTTCTTGTTGATTTTGCATCTGAATAATGAAATTTGTCAAAAATTGAAAAAATAAAATAAAGGTAAAAATTAAAAGAAAATAAAAATATTTTAAGATACAATGGACTATTATGCAGCCATAAAAAGGGATGAGATCTATCATTTGCAAAAACATGGATGGACCTAGAGGGTATTATGCTAAGTAAAGTAAGTCACACTGAGGAAGACAAATACTATTGGATTTCCTTCATATGTGGAATCTAAAAAAAAACAAACAAATGAATACACAAACCAAAAAAGCAGAATAAGACCTATAAATACAGAGAACAAACTGATGGCCACTGGAAGGAAGGGTGGTGGGGGGATGAGCAAAATGGGTGAAGGGGAATGGTAGATACAGGCATCCAATAATGGAATGAGTAAATCACAGGAATGAAAGGTACATCTTAGAGAATACAGTCAGTGATACTGTAAGAGTGTTATATGGTGACAGATAGTAGCTACATTTGTGATGAGCACAGCATAATGTATAGAAATGTTGAATCACTATGTTGTACACATGAAACTAAAGTAACATTATGTGTCATATATGCACATAAAAATAAAATAAGTATATTTTAATTCTCTTTGAGCCCCTTTAATGATCTACAATGATGATGGCTGTAATTTGATAATTTTGGATGCATCTTATCTAGGGAGAGCCTGGGAGTAGGCTCATATCTCATGCAAGAGAGAAAATCCACTTTGATTTTGAAATCATTTTTATAAAGTATGCATGAAACACCTGTGTTCTTCATAGTCTTTAATTTTGATAATTCCTTCAATTTAAATTGACATCCTAAACTTTCTATTGACCTTTAAGACCCAGAGAGCACATAGGTTTTACCTTTTGTAGGTCTGCCCACATGAGTGACTATGGGGTTGCAAGGGACTCAATTCATTTCAGCCCTTTAATTTCCCATAATACAACAGAAAAGAGCAGTGGCAGAAGAAATCAATCCCAACTTATCCCTTGTCGAATATCAGCAAACGCAGTGTCACAAAACCAATGTGAAGAAATGAAGTATAGATTTTCTGCTGACATTTGTAAAGTGTTTGTGTCAAAGTATTTTTCTAATATAGAAAAGTTTAGAGTTTAACAAATTAAAGCATGTATTTCTTTTAAATGGTTATGTTGATCATTTGGATTAATTTTAATAGCATTTTTTTCTTATGAAAATGTTTAACTCAATGTGACTGGATGAAATCCTTTAATTACTCATTAATACACATTACTTTATGATAAGCATACGGAAAATTTGTAAGAACCTATATTTCAGATTATAGATTTATCTACTATAATTAAAAACAGAATCATGTCTCAAAAATTTAGTTCCTGTCAACAATGTATAGCTAGTTTCCTTTGCTTATTAAAAATGATATACTTTGCCCTATGTCTGGCTCCCTGTTCAGCGGAGAGCCTGCTTCTCCCTCTCCCTCTGCCTGCCACTCTGCCTACTTGTGCTCTCTATCTCTCTGTCAAATAAATAAATAAAAATCTTAAAAAAAAGATATATTTCATTCTTTCCTCAGAGTTGTTATAGGTTTTTCCACATTTAGATAACACAAACATTTTAAATAATAATTGTAAATGATTTCATTTATATAAGAGATTATATTTGAAACTATAAAGGATAATATATTTATAACATTTTATTTATATTAATCAACAATTACACTAAAATAATTGGTTTTCAACACTTTTAATTTTACCAGTATTTATTGAGGATGTATAATCAATGACAATGCAGTAGCAAAGTGTACATGTAGTCCTTAGCCATACGAACTAGAGATTCTTGGAAATAAGTGGCTGATTGCAGAGCTGGGGCAAGTATAATATAAGGTGGTGACCCTGGAATATCTTGTTGTGCAGAAAGTAGGAAAATGTTCTAAGAATGATGGGGCAGGTCAAATGGAGATAGGAACTGACTAAATCTGGGAAATTTTGAGCATTGAAAGAATTAATAAAAAGTGAAGGATTGTACATCATTAAACAATAAGAGGAATTTAGGAGTCCATACTCACACACAAAAAAGGCAGAAACAAAGAAACAAAGATTCTACATGTCAGTAGAATGTCAACTAGTAAAATGGAGAAATGATTGAATTAGAAAACCACCATCAGATAACCATCATGGTAAAAATGGATTCATGCAAGAATCGAAATAAATTTTCTGCTTTAAATTATCCATAAAATTATTTGGCATATATTTTGTGAGAAACAGAACATTTATAAATGCTCAAACTGTCACCCCACAAAAAATATTTATAATTAACTTTAAAGTGTGGATACCTTGTAGACAACACACTAGCCAAATAATTAAAACTAATATCACAAACAATGTGGCACATGGTCAGAGTGCCTTTTGATACACACTGTATCACAGAGAAGCTGACTGCATCACTTCTATGGTATTACTGCCCAAATCCATATCTAGTCTAATCATGGAACCCAATATGAGGAATATTCTACAAAGTTACTAGCCTATACTCTTTCAAAGTATTCAAGACAAATACAAGAAAGAACAAGAGAAGATTGAGAAACATTTCCATATTGAAGAAGTTAACGAAAGAGTCATGACACTTAAATGCAACCTGTGACCTTGGATTTAATCTCACACCAGAAGTGAATGAGGTCTCTTCAGATGTTAGTACTTTATCAGTGTTAATTTTCTGATTTTGATAGGTATTACGTAAGGAGTTGTTTCGATGGTTATGTAAGGAGTATTCTTGTTTTCAGAAACTAAACAGGAAGTATTTTAAGGGTTATTGTGGATTGTCTGATTTCTTATACATTTCAGAAAAATATAAAAATGTATGGAGAGAAAATAGAGAGAGAGAGAGAGAGAAATCAAAAGAGACAGCAACTACAGTAAAATATTGAAAATTAGGAAGTCTGTATGAAGGGCACATGGGAATTTTTTTATACTTTCTTGCAAATTTTATGTAAGTATAACATAATTTCCAAAGTCAAAGTGTGATAAGGAGCAGTAAAATCACATGAAGGATTTTCATATGCCACTGCAGAACTCCTGAATCAGAATGTGCATTTTTAATAAGGTCTTCAGATGATTTTTATACACATTAGTATTTGAGAAACACTGCCTTAAACATGACTTGGCTGGGGAAATAGAGCATAAAAATCAATTATATTTGTGAGTTTTAGATTTGATAATATTATGGAGACATTTAAAAAGAGGCTTATCTTTAGATTTAACCAAAATATTTACTAATAAAATGCCATAGTGTCTGAAATTTGCTTTGAAATATTATGTGGTGAGGATGAAGTTGATGAGGACATAGGTTAAATTCAGCTGTGGTGATAATTGTTGCAGCAGGATAATGAGTACATTGAGTTCACTAGGCTAGTCCTTTTTTTTTTTTGGATATGGTTGAACTCTTAAAAAATAAAAAGTATATACAACACAAACAAACATATCTTAATAATAAAGAACACTAGGAAAAAATAAGAGAAAATGATTAAGTTGCCTATGAGGGCATCTGAAAACAATGTCCAGAGAAGAAAAATTCATTCCTATTTAACATTGTTTATATGATTTCCTTCTATATATTTCATATTTTTATAATTAAAGATATTACCATAATCATAAAATTAGGTTCTTGCAATAAGCAAGACCATATAGCAGAATTAACAGAAATTTTTATACTGCTTCATTTTAAACTAATAAATTGTCCTGTAACAGATGTTCCAATCTATGTTTCGTTAGTAAAATGACAAGTACTATCACAAAAAGAGAGAAAAATGTTAGAGGCAAATGTATAGTTTAAAACGTAATTTCATTAGATTAGGTGACAGATAATGATGGCTTTAAAGTCTGTCATTTCCCCTCATTTGAACCATACTGGATTTTTCTTTTTGGTAATTATACTTAAATATATATATATATATAAATATGGTATCCAACTACTGTTAAGTTGGCTAAAGTCTCTTCACCATCTAGGTTCTGTCTCCTCATGTGTGAAGAGTCAATAATAGCAATAATGTACATATTTATTTGAGGTTAAAGAAAATAACTGACATGAAAAAAGTAAATTTGCAAATTTTAAAATATGTAAATAAATCACCTCATGATTTAGTCATTATCTTTCATACTTGATTTACGTATTTTGCAGCATTCTGAAATGATTTATTCAATTACTGCACTCCCTGTACATTATTCTCCAAGAGTTGTGGGTAAAAAAGAAAATATAGAGCAGGTACCTATTATCTATGCTTACTTAAATCTAAAACTACATTAATTGATACAAATGTAGCCTGTCATTAAAATAATGACCAAATTATCAGTGCAAACTAGATATTAAGCAAACTAGAAGTTTATTCCTGTATCACGTAACACTCCAAACAAAAGGCCAAATGTAATAATGGTGATTATATGGTTGGAGGCCGATACTTCTATTCTTTTTTGCTAAGCTAGTCTACAGATAACTATAGATTCCCTTATTATCTAAGATGATCAACCTCTGTTATCACTCCAATATTCCACCCAATAGGAAATACCAAAAAAAAAAAGAAAAAAAGGAAAGCACAATTATTCTCCTTAAAAGCAATACCCCAAATTACATACATCAGTGTTTTTTTTAATACTGATCATAAATTAGTCATATGACCATACTTAGCTTCAAGAAAAACTGGAAAATAATACATTTTATTCTGGATGGTCATAACTAAAATTCAGGCATTTGCTTACCAAATGAAGACATAAAACATTAATTATCTTAATTGAATAATTCTGTGGGAGTTTTAGAATTTCTATACTAAAGATTTCATTTTAAAAAAAAGAACCCAACTACTTTGAGGTTCAGCTATATAAAGGTTGAAGCACAAGGTTTAAAATATATAGGGGAATTAACTGAATATGTAACCATATTTTTTTCATTTTATGGATGACTGGAATACTCACAGAGATTACTCAAATACTACAGGATAGCTCATTAGAAGCCAAGACTAAAAGAAAGTTTTTTTAGTTTCTAGTTTAGTTTGTTTTCCAATAAGCCAATTTTTATAATTTGAAGAATTATAGTTGCTTCTAATTTTTGTCATATGTTTATATCTAATAAAATTTTAAGACAAACATTGCTAAAATACATTTGAAGAATTTCAGGAGTAAGTACAAGCCTCCTTTGAGGTACATTCTTTATTTCCTAGGAAATGA